>NW_028262881.1:300067-319639 GCF_049901715.1 Pseudonaja textilis
GAGCAGTGGACTCCAACTCCCAGAACTCCCTTCGAGGCCATGTTTCAATGACCTTTAGAGTCCAACTCCCAGAATTCCCTTGCCGGCCAGGTTTCAATGACCTTTGAAATCCAAATCCCATAATTCCCTTGCCGGCCAGGTTTCAATGACCTTTGAACTCCAAGTCCTAGAATTCCCATGCCGGCCATGTTTCAAAGACCTGTGGACTCCAACTCCAAAAATTTCTTTGCCAACCATGTTTCAATGACCTTTGGATTCCAACTCCCAGAATTCCCTCTCGGCCATGTTTCAATGACTTGTGGACTCAAACTTCCAAAATTTCCTTGCCTCACATATTTCAATGACCTTTATTCTCAAAGTCCCAGAATTCCCATGCTGTCCATGTTTCAATGACCTTTGGACTCCAACTCCCAGAATTCCGTTGCCAGCCATGTTTCAGTCACCTTTGGACTTCAACTCCCAGAATTCCCTTGACGGCAATGTTTCAATGACCTGTGGACTCCAACTCCCACAATTCCTTTGCCAGGCAAGTTTCAATAACCTGCGGACTCCAACTTTCAAAATTTCCTTGCCTGCCATGTTTCAATGACCTCTGGACTCCAACTCCCAGAATTCCGTTGCCAGCCATGTTTCAGTCTCCTTTCAAATTCAACTCCCAGAATTCCATTTCCGGCCATGGTTCAATGACTTGTGGACTCCAAGTCCCAGAATTCCCTTGACGGCAATGTTTCAATGACGTGTGGACTCCAACTCCCACAATTCCTTTGCCAGGCAAGTTTCAATAACCTGCGGACTCCAACTTTCAAAATTTCCTTGCCTGCCATGTTTCAACTTCCTCTGGACTCCAACTCCCAGAATTCCGTTGCTGGCCATGTTTCAGTGACCTGTGGACTCCAACTCCCAGAATTCCTGTTTCTGCCAGGGTTCAATGAGCAGTGGACTCCAACTCCCAGAACTCCCTTCGAGGCCATGTTTCAATGACCTTTAGAGTCCAACTCCCAGATTTCCCTCACCGGCCATGTTTCAATGACCTGTGGACTACAACTCCCAAAAGTTCCTTGCCGGCCATGTTTCAATGACCTTTGGACTCCAACTCCCAGAATTCCGTTGCCGGCTATGTTTCAATGACCTTTGGATTCCAACTCCCACAATTCCCTTGCAGGCTATGTTTCAGTGACCTCTGGACTCCAACTCCCAGAATTCCCTTTCCGGCCATGTGTCAATCACCTGAGAACTCCAACTCCCAGAATTCCTTTTTCTGCCATGGTTCAATGACCATTGGACTCCAACACCCAGAACTCCCTTGCCGGCTATGTTTCAATGACCTGTGGATTCCACCTACCACAATTACCTTGCAGGTTATGTTTCAGTGACCTCTGGACTCCAACTCCCAGAATGCCCTTTCCAGCCATGTGTCAATCACCTGAGAACTCCAACTCCAGGAATTCCTTTTCCGGCTATGGTTCAATGACGGGTGAACTCCTACTCCCATAATTCCTTTGCCAGCCATGTTTCAATGACCTGCGAACTCCAACTTCCAAAATTTCCTTGCCTGCCATGTTTCAGTCACCTTTGGACTTCAACTCCCAGAATTCCCTCGCCGGCCATCTTTCAATGACCTGTGCACTCCCACTCCCAGAATTCCCTCTCGGCCATGTTTCAATGACGTGTGGACTCAAACTTCCAAACCTTCCTTGCCTGCCATGTTTCAATGACCTCTGGACTCCTTCTTCTTCTTCTTTTTCTTCAGCGTTTGTCTCGCGCTCGGGCGAGGTCCGCTAATGTCCTTAAGTACTGCTTCCACACCTCTCTGTCTACCACGTATGTCGGGTCTGCCTTCGCGATCTCTAGATCGGCCTTGATCGTGTCCATCCAGCGTTGCTTAGGTCTACCACGCGGTCTCGCTCCTCCGACAGTTACCTTCATTGCAGATTTGATGATAGATTCTTCCTTGGCGCAGCTCACGTGGCCGAACCATCGTAGCCGGGACTGCCTCATGACCGTGGGGATGGGCACGACGTTGAAACGTCTACGCACTTCTTCGTTCCTGACGCGATCGAGTAGGGTGAGGCCTACCGACCATCGGAGCATTCGCATCTCCATTATCTGGAGTCTGCTTTCGACTTCTTTGGTCGCGGCCAGCACTCTGCGCCTATATGGCCACGGGCGCACCACAGAGTTATAGATTTTCGCCTTCAGGCGCATCGGCATCTTCTTGTCACAGAGGACGTCCGTGACGGACTTCCATTTGCCCACGCTGCGTTGATCCTGGCTGCCACCTCAGTTTGTAGTAGGCCTTCTTCCCCAAGAATAGTTCCCAGGTACTTGAAGGTGGAGCGCGCGGTAGCTCCTGCCCGTTCACGTGGATGGAGCCTATCATTTCATTGTCAGTGGTCAGGTATTCGGACTTCTTTAGGTTCAGCCGGGCCCGAACTGCTCGAGGCGGTCGTGCCACTGTTGGACTAGGTGCTCGAGTTCAGCCTTGCACAGGTTAGCCAGGAACACATCATCGGCGTAGAGCAGCGTCCATGGGGCGGGCGTGTACAGGTCGTGTGTAATTGTGTCCATCACCAGAATGAACAGCAGTGGTGAGAGAGCGGAGCCCTGGTGTACGCCGACGGTGATATTAAACTCCTCTGATATCCCAGCTGCCGCTTTTACACGGCTTTTGTGACATCTGTATAGGAGTTGGACCCATTGTTACGAGCAGCTCAGGCACGCCGTGGTCTCGCAGTGCGTACCAGATGAGATCGTGCGGGACTCGGTCGAAGGCCTTTTCCAAGTCCAGGAAGGCTGTGTGGAGCGGGATTTTCTTCTCTCTGTGAGCCTCCATCAGCATCCGCACACCGAAGATGGCGTCGGTGGTGCCGCAGTTCTTGATAAATCCGGCCTGGTTGCGCTGATGTCGACGATGTCCCGAATGCGCTTATCAAGGACACGTTGAAGATCTTCATAGTGTGTGACAGTAACCTGACCGGTCTGTAGTTGGAGCAGTCCGCTGGGCTGCCCTTTCCCTTCCAGATCGGAACAGTGGTGCTGCGGTACCAGTCGTGTGGCACTTTTCCCGTGGAGACGATGTTGTTGAACAGCTCGCACAGCCACAATGCCGAGCCCGGTAGTGCCTTTTTCCAGAAGTCGGCAGGGATGTCGTCTGGTCCTGTTGCCTTACCGTTTTTCATGGCCTTGATGGCGTCGGTGACCTCGCTGGCATAAATGCCTGAGACTGGGCCTTCAACTGGGTCACCTCGCGGGATTCGTGGGTGTGGGAACTCCTCGGTGGAGAGCTTCTCGAAGTATTGCCGCCACCTCTCGGCAGCGTCTCTGGGGTTCACGATTAAATTTCCCCTTTGTCGTTGATCCCATGAAACTGGTCAATGTCCAGGGTCTTCCTGTGTCTGCTTTTGGCTAGGCGGTAGATCTCATTCTCGCCTTCTCGCGTGTTCAGCTTCTCATAGATGTCATCGTAGTGAGAGCTTCTGGCTGTCGCTACTGCTTTCTTGGCTGCCTTTTTGGCCACCTTGTATTCGCAGAGCTTCTCGCTGGTCTTGTCCTGAAGAAAGGCCTTGTAGAGCCGTTTCTTCAGGTGTACGGCATCTTGTACTTCCGGTGTCCAGAGCCATGTATCTCGTTCGATGCGTCTCCGTCCTGGCTTGGTGCACCCAAGCTGTTGGCAGCCGGCAGTGTGAACAGTGCTCTTCAACATGGACCACGCTTCCTGTGGCCCGTCGGCCATCTGCAGGAACTGCTCCGGTTTGATGAGGGTCCCGCCAACTTCTTCTGGTTCCACCACTTGATTCGTGGCTGGTCTGCATTCCTTTTGTCAATCTTGGTCTTGGGCTTGCTGATCCTGATCTTCGCCATCAGCGGCCTGTGCTGACTGCTCGATTTGCACGGGTACACCTTGGCGTTGAGCACGTTTTTAGCGGCTCTTCGTCATACGATGATGTAGTCGATCTGTGTGTGGTGGCTCCCGTTTCTGCTATGGTAGGTGAGAAGTTGAGATTCTCGCCTAATGAAGCAGGTATTCGTGATGGTCATATCATGGGAGTCGGCAAAGTCCAGGATCCTCTGGCCATTCTCATTCGTATCGCCTGTGCCGTGCCCACAGTGGCACTGGTGTCCGTTTTTGTCCCGCCCTACATGACCATTCAGGTCGCCGAGATGATGATGTCATCTTCGTGTGGGATCTGCCTGAGTTGGATGTCGAGCAGTTCCCAGAAGGTATCCTTCTCCTCCTCATGACATCCGGTCTGAGGGGCGTGGCGGACAAGATGTGTAGGCGCTGCCTCTCGGTCGCTACGACGATTATCATCAGTCGTTCTGTGGCGCTTAACTTCTGCGACGGAACTTTGCCAGCTTGGACTGACAACCACGGCTACACCGCCGCGGTTTTCCTTACAGCTGGTGTATATGATCTTGTAGCCGTCTATAGTCGTAGCCTTGTTGCCCTTCCAGCGAGTTTCCTGGAGGCAGCAGATGTCCAGCTTCCTGTCCCGCATGGCCCTGACGATCTCGGTCGAGCGTCCAGTCAGCGAATCCACGTTCCAGGTGGCCACCTTGAGCGTCTGGCAGTCCTCTGTTCCCGCTTGCGTTTTCCACACGGATCGGGTAGTCTCCGTGTGCATCGGGCCCGGACGCAGCCGCCATAGCTTTCTCACACGGTGCAGGTGCGCCGTGCTTTCCGCGTGAGCCATTTCGTTGATTTTTGGCGCAGGCCAATGGTCTCCTGGGCCCGTCGGTTCCCCCAACCGGTAGCATTGGGCGTGTGTTTTGTAGTGGACGTTTCCACCATGTTGATGCGGCATTTGAGTACTCCAGCCGGCCTGTCGCGTGGGCCTGTCGTCGGAGGGTCTGCTCTCAGTTACGGTCAGCGTTTGACGGCTTCGCGCATCCAGGGGACACCACTTGGAGGTGGCAGACCACTCGTCCCCCTCTGGACCTCTGGACTCCAACTCCCAGAATTCCGTTGCCAGCCATGTTTCAGTCTCCTTTGGACTTCAACTCCCAGAATTCCATTTCCGGCCATGGTTCAATGACTTGTGGACTCCAAGTCCCAGAATTCCCTTGACGGCAATGTTTCAATGACCTGTGGACTCCAACTCCCATAATTCCTTTGCCAGGCAAGTTTCAATAACCTGCGGACTCCAACTTTCAAAATTTCCTTGCCTGCCATGTTTCAATGACCTTTGAACTCCAACTCCCAGAATTCCGTTGCCGGCCATGTTTCAATGAGGTTTGAACTCCAACTCCCAGAATGCCCTTTCCGGCCATGTGTCAATCACCTGAGAACTCCAACTCCCAGAATTCCTTTTCCGGCTATGGTTCAATGAGGTGTGAACACCTACTCCCATAATTCCTTTGGCAGCCATGTTTCAATGACCTGCGGACTCCAACTTCCAAAATTTCCTTGCCTGCCATGTTTCAATGACCTCTGGACTCCAACTCCCAGAATTCCGTTGCTGGCCATGTTTCAGTCACCTGTGGACTCCAACTCCCAGAATTCCTTTTTCTGCCATGGTTCGATGAGCAGTGGACTCCAACTCCCAGAACTCCCTTCGAGGCCATGTTTCAATGACCTTTAGAGTCCAACTCCCAGAATTCCCTTGCCGGCCAGGTTTCAATGACCTTTGAATTCCAAATCCCATAATTCCCTTGCTGGCCATGTTTCAATGACCTTTGAACTCCAAGTCCTAGAATTCCTATGCCGGCCATGTTTCAAAGACCTGTGGACTCCAACTCCAAAAATTTCTTTGCCAACCATGTTTCAATGACCTTTGGATTCCAACTCCAGAATTCCCTCTCGGCCATGTTTCAATGACTTGTGGACTCAAACTTCCAAAATTTCCTTGCCTCACATATTTCAATGACCTTTATTCTCAAAGTCCCAGAATTCCCATGCTGTCCATGTTTCAATGACCTTTGGACTCCAACTCCCAGAATTCCGTTGCCAGCCATGTTTCAGTCACCTTTGGACTTCAACTCCCAGAATTCCCTTGACGGCAATGTTTCAATGACCTGTGGACTCCAACTCCCACAATTCCTTTGCCAGGCAAGTTTCAATAACCTGCGGACTCCAACTTTCAAAATTTCCTTGCCTGCCATGTTTCAATGACCTCTGGACTCCAACTCCCAGAATTCCGTTGCCAGCCATGTTTCAGTCTCCTTTGGACTTCAACTCCCAGAATTCCCTCTCGGCCATGTTTCAATGACTTGTGGACTCCAAGTCCCAGAATTCCCTTGACGGCAATGTTTCAATGACGTGTGGACTCCAACTCCCACAATTCCTTTGCCAGGCAAGTTTCAAAAACCTGCGGACTCCAACTTTCAAAATTTCCTTGCCTGCCATGTTTCAACTTCCTCTGGACTCCAACTCCCAGAATTCCGTTGCTGGCCATGTTTCAGTGACCTGTGGACTCCAACTCCCAGAATTCCTGTTTCTGCCAGGGTTCAATGAGCAGTGGACTCCAACTCCCAGAACGCCCTTCGAGGCCATGTTTCAATGACCTTTAGAGTCCAACTCCCAGATTTCCCTCACCGGCCATGTTTCAATGACCTGTGGACTACAACTCCCAAAAGTTCCTTGCCGGCCATGTTTCAATGACCTTTGGACTCCAACTCCCAGAATTCCGTTGCCGGCTATGTTTCAATGACCTTTGGATTCCAACTCCCACAATTCCCTTGCAGGCTATTTTTCAGTGACCTCTGGACTCCAACTCCCAGAATTCCCTTTCCGGCCATGTGTCAATCACCTGAGAACTCCAACTCCCAGAATTCCTTTTTCTGCCATGGTTCAATGACCATTGGACTCCAACACCCAGAACTCCCTTGCCGGCTATGTTTCAATGACCTGTGGATTCCACCTACCACAATTACCTTGCAGGTTATGTTTCAGTGACCTCTGGACTCCAACTCCCAGAATGCCCTTTCCAGCCATGTGTCAATCACCTGAGAACTCCAACTCCAGGAATTCCTTTTCCGGCTATGGTTCAATGACGGGTGAACTCCTACTCCCATAATTCCTTTGCCAGCCATGTTTCAATGACCTGCGAACTCCAACTTCCAAAATTTCCTTGCCTGCCATGTTTCAGTCACCTTTGGACTTCAACTCCCAGAATTCCTTTGCTGGCCATGTTTCAGTCACCTGTGGACTCCAACTCCCAGAATTCCATTTCCGGCCAGGGTTCAATGACTTGTGGACTCCAAGTCCCAGAATTCCCTTGACGGCAATGTTTCAATGACCTGTGGACTCCAACTCCCACAATTCCTTTTCCAGGCAAGTTTCAATAACCTGCGGACTCCAACTTTCAAAATTTCCTTGCCTGCCATGTTTCAATGACCTCTGGACTCCAACTCCCAGAATTCCTTTTTCTGCCAGGGTTCAATGAGCAGTGGACTCCAACTCCCAGAACTCCCTTCGAGGCCATGTTTCAATGACCTTTAGAGTCCAACTCCCAGAATTCCCTTGCCGGCCAGGTTTCAGTGACCTGTGAACTCCAACTCCCACAATTCCTTTTTCTGCCATGGTTCAATGACGTGTGGACTCCAAGTCCCATAATTCCTTTGCCAGGCAAGTTTCAATAACCTACGGACTCCAACTTTCAAAATTTCCTTGCCTGCCATGTTTCAATGACCTTTGAACTCCAACTCCCAGAATTCCCTTGCCGGCCATGTTTCAATGAGGTTTGAACTCCAACTCCCAGAATGCCCTTTCCGGCCATGTGTCAATCACCTGAGAACTCCAACTCCCAGAATTCCTTTTCCGGCTATGGTTCAATGACGTTTGAACTCCTACTCCCATAATTCCTTTGGCAGCCATGTTTCAATGACCTGCGGACTCCAACTTTCAAAATTTCCTTGCCTGCCATGTTTCAATGACCTCTGGACTCCAACTCCCAGAATTCCGTTGCTGGCCATGTTTCAGTCACCTGTGGACTCCAACTCCCAGAATTCCTTTTTCTGCCATGGTTCGATGAGTAGTGGACTCCAACCCCCAGAACTCCCTTCGAGGCCATGTTTCAATGACCTTTAGAGTCCAACTCCCAGAATTCCCTTGCCGGCCAGGTTTCAATGACCTTTGAAATCCAAATCCCATAATTCCCTTGCCAGCCAGGTTTCAATGACCTTTGAACTCCAAGTCCGAGAATTCCCATGCCGGCCATGTTTCAAAGACCTGTGGACTCCAACTCCAAAAATTTCTTTGCCAACCATGTTTCAATGACCTTTGGATTCCAACTCCCAGAATTCCCTCTCGGCCATGTTTCAATGACGTGTGGACTCAAACTTCCAAAATTTCCTTGCCTCACATATTTCAATGACCTTTATTCTCAAAGTCCCAGAATTCCCATGCTGTCCATGTTTCAATGACCTTTGGACTACAACTCCCAGAATTCCGTTGCCAGCCATGTTTCAGTCACCTTTAGACTTCAACTCCAGAATTCCCTTGACGGCAATGTTTCAAATGACCTGTGGACTCAACTCCCACAATTCCTTTGCCAGGCAAGTTTCAATAACCTGCGGACTCCAACTTTCAAAATTTCCTTGCCTGCCATGTTTCAATGACCTTTGAACTCCAACTCCCAGAATTCTCTTGCCGGCCATGTTTCAATGACGTGTGGACTACAACTCCCAGAATTCCTTTTTCTGCCAGGGTTCAATGAGCAGTGGACTCCAACTCCCAGAATTCCGTTGCTGGCCATGTTTTCAGTGACCTGTGGACTCCAACTCCCAGAATTCCCTTTTCTGCCAGGGTTCAATGAGCAGTGACTCCAACTCCCAGAACTCCCCTTCGAGGCCATGTTTTAATGAGCTTTAGAGTCCAACTCCAGAATTCCCTTTCCGGCCAGGTTTCAATGAACTTTGAACTCCAACTCCTAGAATTCCCTTGCCCGCCATGTTTCAATGACGCTTGAACTCCAACTCCCAGAATTTCCTCACCGGCCATGTTTCAATGACCTGTGGATTCTAACTCCCACAATTCCCTTTGCAGGCTATGTTTCAGTGACCTCTGGACTCCAACTCCCAGAATGCCCTTTCCGGCCATGTGTCAATCACCTGAGAACTCCAACTCCCAGTATTCCTTTTTCCGGCTATGGTTCAATGATGTGTGAACTCCTACTCCCATAATTCCTTTGGCAGCCATGTTTCAATGACTCATGACTCCAACTTCCAAAATTCCTTGCTCCGCCATGTTTCAATGACGCCTCTGACTCCAACTCCCAGAATTCCGTTGGCCATTTTTCAGTGACCTGTGGACTCCAACTCCCAGAATTCCTTTTTCTGCCATGGTTCGATGAGCAGTGGACTCCAACTCCCAGAACTCCCTTCTAGGCCATGTTTCAATCACCTTAGAGTCCAACTCCCAGAATTCCTTTACCGCCATGTTTCAATGACCTGTGGACTACAACTCCCAAAAGTTCCTTGCCGTGGCCATGTTTCAATCGACCTTTTGGACTCCAACTCCCAGAATTTCTTTGCCTGCTATGTTTCAATGACCTCTGGACCCAACTCCCAGGAATTCCCTTTGCAGGCTATTTTTCAGTGACCTCTTCTGGACTCCAACTCCCAGAATGCCCTTTCCGGCCATGTGTTCAAATCACCTGTGGACTCCAACTCCCAGAATGCCCTTCCAGGCCATGTTTCAATGACCTTTGAGAACTCCAACTCAGGAATTCCTCTTCCCGCTATGGTTCAATGACGGGTGAACTCCTACTCCCATAATTCCTTTGCCAGCCATGTTTCAATGACCTGCGTAAACTCCAACTTCCAAAATTTCCTTTGCCTGCCATGTTTCAATGACCTTGGACTTCCAACTCCCAGAATTCCTTTGCTGGCCATGTTTCAGTCACCTTTGGACTCCAACTCCCAGAATGCCCCGCCAGGGTTCAATGACTTGTGGACTCCAAGTCCCAAAATTCCTTGACGGCAATGTTTCAATGACCTGTGGACTCCAACTCCCATAATTCCCTTTGCCAGGCATGTGTCAATCACCTTTTGAGAACTCCAACTCCCAGGAATTCCTTTTCCGGCAATGGTTCAATGACGGGTGGAACTCCAACTCCTATAATTCCTTTTGCCAGCCATGTTTCAAATGACCTGTACGGACTCCAACTTCCAAAATTTCCTTGCCTCGCCATGTTTGGTCGACCTGACTCCAACTCCCAGAATTCACTTGCTACGGCCATGTTTCAGCTCGGGCCTGTGGACTCCAACTCCCAGAATTCCATTGCCTCCGCCATGGTTCAATGACTTGTGGACTCCAAGTCCCAAAATTCCTTGGACGGCAATGTTTCAATGACCTGGTGGACTCAACCCCACTGCCAGGCAAGTTTCAACCTTTGACCTAACCAAAATTTCCGGCCATGTTTCAATGACCTCACGGACTCCAACTCCCAGAATTCCGCTTGCCTGCCATGTTTCAATGACCCCTTTGAACTCCAACTCCCAGAATTCCATTTCCGCCACATGTTTCAATGACCTGTGAACTCCAACTCCCAGAATTCCTTTTTCTGCCATGGTTCAATGACATGGGGAACCTCAGTCCCATAATTCCTTTGCCAGCCATGTTTCAATGACCTGACTCCAACAACTTCCAAAATTTCCTTGCCTGCCATGTTTCAATGACCTCTGGACTCCAACTCCCAGAATTCTGTTGCTGGCCAGCTTCAGTCACCTGTGGACTCCAACTCCTCAGGAATTCCTTTTTCTGCCATGGTTCAATGAGCACTGGGAACTCCAACTCCCAGAACCTTCTTCGTAGCTGTGTTTAATGACCTAGAGTGAACCCATCTCTAGAATTCCTTTGCGCGCCATGTTTCAATGACCTTAAATTAAACCCAACTCCTTGCATCCAGGTTCATCATTTTAAACTAATGTGGATCAATATGCCTGCTATGTTTCAGTGACCTGTGGACTCTAAACTCCCAGGAATTTCTTTTACTAATTCATGTTTCAATGACCTGTTGACTCTAACTCCCAGACTCTCCTCTCTGCCATGGTTTCAATGACGCACTGGACTCAAACTCTCAAAATTTCCTTGCCAGGCACATATTTCAATGACCTACGGATTCTCAAAGTCCCAGAATTCTACTTGCTGTACCATGTTTCAATGACCTCTGGACTCCAACTCCCAGATTCGCCAGCCTTGTTTCAGTCACCACCTGCGGAACTCCCAGAATTCCCTTGACGGCAATGTTTCAATGACCTGTGGACTCCAACTCCCTTGCCAGACATGTTTCAATGACGTGAGGACTCTAACTCCCAGAATTGCCTTGCCGGCCATGTTTCAATGACCTTTGGACTCCAACTCCCAGAATTCCCTTGCCGGCCATGTTTCAGTGACCTTTGGACTTCAACTCCCAGAATTCCCTTGCCGGCCATGTTTCAATGACCTTTGGACTCCCATCTCCCAGAACTCCCTTGCCGGCCAAGTTTCAATGACCTGTGGAGTCCAACTCCCATAATTCCTTGCCAGGCAAGTTTCAATAACCTTTGGACTCCCATTCCCAGAACTCCCTTGCCGGCCAAGTTTCAATGACCTGTGGAGTCCAACTCCCAGAATTCCCTTGCCAGCCATGTTTCAATGACCTGAGAAGTCCAATTCCCAGAATGCCCTTCTCGCCATGTATCAATCACCTGAGAACTCCAACCTGTTTCCCAGAATTCTTTTCCGGGCCATGGTTCAATGACGGGTGAACTCCTACTACCCATAATTCCTTTGCAGCCATGTTTCAATGACTCATGGACTCCAACTTCCAAAATTTCCTTTGCCAGTGTTTCAATGACCCTGACCCAACCCCAGAATTCCTGCCAGCCATGTTTCAGTCTCCTTTGGATTTCAACTCCCAGAATTCCATTTCTCTCCGGCCATGGTTCAATGACTTGTGGACTCCAAGTCCCAAAATTCCCTTGACGGCAATGTTTCAATGACCTGTGGACTCCAACTCCCACAATTCCTTTGCCAGGCAAGTTTCAATAACCTCACGGACTCCAACTTTCAAAATTTCTTGCCTGCCATGTTTCAATGACCTTTGAACTCCAACTCCCACAATTCCCTTGCAGGCTATGTTTCAGTGACCTCTGGACTCCAACTCCCAGAATGCCCTTTCCGGCCATGTGTCAATCACCTGAGAACTCCAACTCCCAGAATTCCTTTTCCGGCTATGGTTCAATGACGTGTGAACTCCTACTCCCATAATTCCTTTGGCAGCCATGTTTCAATGACCTGCGGACTCCAACTTCCAAAATTTCCTTGCCTGCCATGTTTCAATGACCTCTGGACTCCAACTCCCAGAATTCCGTTGCTGGCCATGTTTCAGTCACCTGTGGACTCCAACTCCCAGAATTCCTTTTTCTGCCATGGTTCGATGAGCAGTGGACTCCAACTCCCAGAACTCCCTTCGAGGCCATGTTTCAATGACCTTTAGAGTCCAACTCCCAGAATTCCCTTGCCGGCCAGGTTTCAATGACCTTTGAAATCCAAATCCCATAATTCCCTTGCGGGCCAGGTTTCAATGACCTTTGAACTCCAAGTCCTAGAATTCCCATGCCGGCCATGTTTCAAAGACCTGTGGACTCCAACTCCAAAAATTTCTTTGCCAACCATGTTTCAATGACCTTTGGATTCCAACTCCCAGAATTCCCTCTCGGCCATGTTTCAATGACGTGTGGACTCAAACTTCCAAAATTTCCTTGCCTCACATATTTCAATGACCTTTATTCTCAAAGTCCCAGAATTCCCATGCTGTCCATGTTTCAATGACCTTTGGACTCCAACTCCCAGAATTCCGTTGCCAGCCTTGTTTCAGTCACCTTTGGACTTCAACTCCCAGAATTCCCTTGACGGCAATGTTTCAATGACCTGTGGACTCCAACTCCCACAATTCCTTTGCCAGGCAAGTTTCAATAACCTGCGGACTCCAACTTTCAAAATTTCCTTGCCTGCCATGTTTCAATGACCTCTGGACTCCAACTCCCAGAATTCCGTTGCCAGCCATGTTTCAGTCTCCTTTGGACTTCAACTCCCAGAATTCCATTTCCGGCCATGGTTCAATGACTTGTGGACTCCAAGTCCCAGAATTCCCTTGACGGCAATGTTTCAATGACGTGTGGACTCCAACTCCCACAATTCCTTTGCCAGGCAAGTTTCAATAACCTGCGGACTCCAACTTTCAAAATTTCCTTGCCTGCCATGTTTCAATGACCTTTGAACTCCAACTCCCAGAATTCCGTTGCCGGCCATGTTTCAATGAGGTTTGAACTCCAACTCCCAGAATGCCCTTTCCGGCCATGTGTCAATCACCTGAGAACTCCAACTCCCAGAATTCCTTTTCCGGCTATGGTTCAATGACGTGTGAACTCCTACTCCCATAATTCCTTTGGCAGCCATGTTTCAATGACCTGCGGACTCCAACTTCCAAAATTTCCTTACCTGCCATGTTTCAATGACCTCTGGACTCCAACTCCCAGAATTCTGTTGCTGGCCATGTTTCAGTCACCTGTGGACTCCAACTCCCAGAATTCCTTTTTCTGCCATGGTTCGATGAGCACTGGACTCCAACTCCCAGAACTCCCTTCGAGGCCATGTTTCAATGACGTTTAGAGTCCAACTCCCAGAATTCCCTTGCCGGCGAGGTTTCAATGACCTTTGAAATCCAAATCCCATAATTCCCTTGCGGTCCAGGTTTCAATGACCTTTGAACTCCAAGTCCTAGAATTCCCATGCCGGCCATGTTTCAAAGACCTGTGGACTCCAACTCCAAAAATTTCTTTGCCAACCATGTTTCAATGACCTTTGGATTCCAACTCCCAGAATTCCCTCTCGGCCATGTTTCAATGACGTGTGGACTCAAACTTCCAAAATTTCCTTGCCTCACATATTTCAATGACCTTTATTCTCAAAGTCCCAGAATTCCCATGCTGTCCATGTTTCAATGACCTTTGGACTCCAACTCCCAGAATTCCGTTGCCAGCCATGTTTCAGTCACCTTTGGACTTCAACTCCCAGAATTCCCTTGACGGCAATGTTTCAATGACCTGTGGACTCCAACTCCCACAATTCCTTTGCCAGGCAAGTTTCAATAACCTACGGACTCCAAGTTTCAAAATTTCCTTGCCTGCCATGTATCAATGACCTTTGAACTCCAACTCCCAGAATTCCCTTGCCGGCCATGTTTCAATGAGGTTTGAACTCCAACTCCCAGAATGCCCTTTCCAGCCATGTGTCAATCACCTGAAAACTCCAACTCCAGGAATTCCTTTTCCGGCTATGGTTCAATGACGGGTGAACTCCTACTCCCATAATTCCTTTGCCAGCCATGTTTCAATGACCTGCGAACTCCAACTTCCAAAATTTCCTTGCCTGCCATGTTTCAGTCACCTTTGGATTTCAACTCCCAGAATTCCATTTCCGGCCATGGTTCAATGACTTGTGGACTCCAAGTCCCAAAATTCCCTTGACGGCAATGTTTCAATGACCTGTGGACTCCAACTCCCACAATTCCTTTGCCAGGCAAGTTTCAATAACCTACGGACTCCAACTTTCAAAATTTCCTTGCCTGCCATGTTTCAATGACCTTTGAACTCCAACTCCCACAATTCCCTTGCAGGCTATGTTTCAGTGACCTCTGGACTCCAACTCCCAGAATGCCCTTTCCGGCCATGTGTCAATCACCTGAGAACTCCAACTCCCAGAATTCCTTTTCCGGCTATGGTTCAATGACGTGTGAACTCCTACTCCCATAATTCCTTTGGCAGCCATGTTTCAATGACCTGCGGACTCCAACTTCCAAAATTTCCTTGCCTGCCATGTTTCAATGACCTCTGGACTCCAACTCCCAGAATTCCGTTGCTGGCCATGTTTCAGTCACCTGTGGACTCCAACTCCCAGAATTCCTTTTTCTGCCATGGTTCGATGAGCAGTGGACTCCAACTCCCAGAACTCCCTTCGAGGCCATGTTTCAATGACCTTTAGAGTCCAACTCCCAGAATTCCCTTGCCGGCCAGGTTTCAATGACCTTTGAAATCCAAATCCCATAATTCCCTTGCCGGCCAGGTTTCAATGACCTTTGAACTCCAAGTCCTAGAATTCCCATGCCGGCCATGTTTCAAAGACCTGTGGACTCCAACTCCAAAAATTTCTTTGCCAACCATGTTTCAATGACCTTTGGATTCCAACTCCCAGAATTCCTCTCGCCATGTTTCAATGACGTGCGGACTCAAACTTCCAAAATTTCCTTGCCTCACATATTTCAATGACCTTTATTCTCAAAGTCCCAGAATTCCCATGCTGTCCATGTTTCAATGACCTTTGGACTCCAACTCCCAGAATTCCGTTGCCAGCCTTGTTTCAGTCACCTTTGGACTTCAACTCCCAGAATTCCCTTGACGGCAATGTTTCAATGACCTGTGGACTCCAACTCCCACAATTCCTTTGCCAGGCAAGTTTCAATAACCTGCATGGACTCCAACTTTCAAAATTTCCTTGCCTGCCATGTTTCAATGACCTCTGGACTCCAACTCCCAGAATTCCGTTGCCAGCCATGTTTCAGTCTCCTTTGGACTTCAACTCCCAGAATTCCATTTCCGGCCATGGTTCAATGACTTGTGGACTCCAAGTCCCAGAATTCCCTTGACGGCAATGTTTCAATGACGCGTGTGGACTCCAACTCCCACAATTCCTTTGCCAGGCAAGTTTCAATAACCTCGGACTCCAACTTTCAAAATTTCCTTGCCTGCCATGTTTCAATGACCTTGAACTCCAACTCCCAGAATTCCGTTGCCGCCATGTTTCAATGAGGTTTGAACTCCAACTCCCAGAATGCCCTTTCCGGCCATGTGTCAATCACCTGAGAACTCCAACTCCCAGAATTCCTTTTCCGGCTATGGTTCAATGACGTGTGAACTCCTACTCCCATAATTCCTTTGGCAGCCATGTTTCAATGACTCGGACTCCAACTTCCAAAATTTCCTTACCTGCCATGTTTCAATGACCTCTGGACTCCAACTCCCAGAATTCTGTTGCTGGCCATGTTTCAGTCACCTGTGGACTCCAACTCCCAGAATTCCTTTTTCTGCCATGGTTCGATGAGCACTGGACTCCAACTCCCAGAACTCCCTTCGAGGCCATGTTTCAATGACGCTTTAGAGTCCAACTCCCAGAATTCCCTTGCCGGCCAGGTTTCAATGACCTTTGAAATCCAACTCCCATAATTCCCTTGCGGTCCAGGTTTCAATGACCTTGAACTCCAAGTCCTAGAATTCCCATGCCGGCCATGTTTCAAAGACCTGTGGACCCAACTCCAAAATTTCTTTGCCAACCATGTTTCAATGACCTTGATTCCAACTCCCAGAATTCTCTCGCCATGTTTCAATGACGGTGGACTCAAACTTCCAAAATTTCCTTGCCTCACATATTTCAATGACCTTTATTCTCAAAGTCCCAGAATTTCTGTCCATGTTTCAATGACCTTGGACTCCAACTCCAGAATTCGGTGAACTCTAAAGAATTCCCTTGATGGCCAAGTTTCAATAACCTGTGGACTCCAGCTCCCAGAATTACCTTGCCGGCCATGTTTCAATAACCTGTGGACTCCAACTCCCAGAATTCATTTGCCTGCCATGTTTCAATGACCTGTGGACTCCAACTCCCAGAATTCCTTGCCAGCCATGTTTCAATGAGCTTTGGAGTCCAACTCATTCCTTTCCGGCCAGGTTTCAATGACTTTTCCAACTCCCAGAATTCCCTTGCCCGCCATGTTTCAATGGCATGACTGGCAATGCCATGTTTCAATGACCTGTGGACTCCAACTCCCACAATTCCTTTGCCAGGCCATGTTTCAATACAACCGCCTGCGGACTCCAACTTTCAAAATTTCTTGCCTGCCATGTTTCAATGACCTTTGAACTCCAACTCCCAGAATTCCGCTTGCACGGCCATGTTTCAATGAGGTTTGAACTCCAACTCCCAGAATGCCCTTTCCGGCCATGTGTCAATCACCTGAGAACTCCAACTCCCAGAATTCCTTTTCCGGCTATGGTTCAATGGCGGTGAACTCCCTACTCCCATAATTCCTTTGGCAGCCATGTTTCAATGACCTGCGGACTCCAACTTCAAAATTTCCTTCCTGCCATGTTTCAATGACCTCTGGACTCCAACTCCCAGAATTCCGTTGCCAGCCATGTTTCAGTCTCCTTTGGATTTCAACTCCCAGAATTCCATTTCCGGCCATGGTTCAATGACTTGTGGACTCCAAGTCCCAAAATTCCCTTGACGGCAATGTTTCAATGACCTGTGGACTCCAACTCCCACAATTCCTTTGCCAGGCAAGTTTCAATAACCTACGGACTCCAACTTTCAAAATTTCCTTGCCTGCCATGTTTCAATGACCTTTGAACTCCAACTCCCACAATTCCCTTGCAGGCTATGTTTCAGTGACCTCTGGACTCCAACTCCCAGAATGCCCTTTCCGGCCATGTGTCAATCACCTGAGAACTCCAACTCCCAGAATTCCTTTTCCGGCTATGGTTCAATGACGTGTGAACTCCTACTCCCATAATTCCTTTGGCAGCCATGTTTCAATGACCTGCGGACTCCAACTTTCAAAATTTCCTTGCCTGCCATGTTTCAATGACCTCTGGACTCCAACTCCCAGAATTCCGTTGCTGGCCATGTTTCAGTCACCTGTGGACTCCAACTCCCAGAATTCCTTTTTCTGCCATGGTTCGATGAGCAGTGGACTCCAACTCCCAGAACTCCCTTCGAGGCCATGTTTCAATGACCTTTAGAGTCCAACTCCCAGAATTCCCTTGCCGGCCAGGTTTCAATGACCTTTGAAATCCAAATCCCATAATTCCCTTGCCGGCCAGGTTTCAATGACCTTTGAACTCCAAGTCCTAGAATTCCCATGCCGCCATGTTTCAAAGACCTGTGGACTCCAACTCCAAAATTTCTTTGCCAACCATGTTTCAATGACCTTTGGATTCCAACTCCCAGAATTCCCTCTCGGCCATGTTTCAATGACGTGCGGACTCAAACTTCCAAAATTTCCTTGCCTCACATATTTCAATGACCTTTATTCTCAAAGTCCCAGAATTCCCATGCTGTCCATGTTTCAATGACCTTTGGACTCCAACTCCCAGAATTCCGTTGCCAGCCTTGTTTCAGTCACCTTTGGACTTCAACTCCCAGAATTCCTTGACGGCAATGTTTCAATGACCTGTGGACTCCAACTCCCACAATTCCTTTGCCAGGCAAGTTTCAATAACCTGCGGACTCCAACTTTCAAAATTTCCATGCCTGCCATGTTTCAATGACCTCTGGACTCCAACTCCCAGAATTCCGTTGCCAGCCATGTTTCAGTCTCCTTTGGACTTCAACTCCCAGAATTCCATTTCCGGCCATGGTTCAATGACTTGTGGACTCCAAGTCCCAGAATTCCCTTGACGGCAATGTTTCAATGACCTGTGGACTCCAACTCCCACAATTCCTTTGCCAGGCAAGTTTCAATAACCTGCGGACTCCAACTTTCAAAATTTCCTTGCCTGCCATGTTTCAATGACCTTTGAACTCCAACTCCCAGAATTCCGTTGCGGCCATGTTTCAATGAGGTTTGAACTCCAACTCCCAGAATGCCCTTTCCGGCCATGTGTCAATCACCTGAGAACTCCAACTCCCAGAATTCCTTTTCCGGCTATGGTTCAATGACGTGTGAACTCCTACTCCCATAATTCCTTTGGCAGCCATGTTTCAATGACCTACGGACTCCAACTTCCAAAATTTCCTTGCCTGCCATGTTTCAATGACCTCTGGACTCCAACTCCCAGAATTCTGTTGCTGGCCATGTTTCAGTCACCTGTGGACTCCAACTCCCAGAATTCCTTTTCTGCCATGGTTCGATGAGCACTGGACTCCAACTCCCAGAACTCCCTTCGAGGCCATGTTTCAATGACGTTTAGAGTCCAACTCCCAGAATTCCCTTGCCGGCAGGTTTCAATGACCTTTGAAATCCAAATCCCATAATTCCCTTGCGGTCCAGGTTTCAATGACCTTTGAACTCCAAGTCCTAGAATTCCCATGCCGGCCATGTTTCAAAGACCTGTGGACTCCAACTCCAAAATTTCTTTGCCAACCATGTTTCAATGACCTTTGGATTCCAACTTCCAGAATTCCCTTGCCGGCCATGTTTCAATGACGTGTGGACTCCAACTTTCAAAATTTCCTTGCCTCACATGTTTCAATGACCTTTATTCTCAAAGTCCCAGAATTCCCATGCTGTCCATGTTTCAATGACCTTTGGACTCCAACTCCCAGAATTCCATTGCCAGCCATGTTTCAGTCACCTTTGGACTTCAACTCCCAGAATTCCCTTGACGGCAATGTTTCAATGACCTGTGGACTCCAACTCCCACAATTCCTTTGCCAGGCAAGTTTCAATAACCTGCGGACTCCAACTTTCAAAATTTCCTTGCCTGCCATGTTTCAATGACCTTTGAACTCCAACTCCCAGAATTCTCTTGCCAGCCATGTTTCAATGACCTGTGGACTCAACTCCCAGAATTCCTTCTCATGGTTCAATG
>NW_028262882.1:0-766 GCF_049901715.1 Pseudonaja textilis
TTGGACATTTTAGTGACTTCCACGGAAGACCAAGGCATGTATACTTGTATAGCATCCAACGCTGCAGGGGAGTCCACTGCACCAGTTGAACTTGCAGTCAGCTCATATCCTCATCTTGCTAACAGCACAAACTCTGGCAAAGAAGCTGAGGCGGGTCCATCGGATATTCTCATTTCAGCCAAGTCCAGTTTCTCTAACGAAACCAAATCTCGCCAAGAGAGGAAAGTGGCCATTGCTGAGCTGACCTCGTCCTCTGCCCTCATCCAGTGGCCTTCACAGCACCATATTCCTGGGATGCGAATGTTCCAGATCCAGTACAACAGTTCTGCTGACGATATCCTGGTGTACAGGTACGCATTCCTACCAGGCTTGTTTCAAGGTTATTTCTGGCACAGTGGCAGTGGTGGGAAGCTTGACAATCAGGAGTAAAACCGGGCACTGCTTGCTTGATGCCTTTGCACGGAATGAGTTAGGAGAAGGGTAGGAGGAGATCATCAAGAGGCAGAATGAAAAGAGAAGTGTCTTCTACTCTAAAGGGAAAATCCAAGCCCAGGGCTCTCCTTTCCTCACCTTCCTTTTAAACCAGAACTTCATACAGGATAGATGAGAATTATATTAAAAACAGGGTGGTCAATTTCATTTTTATTTTTGTGCCTTGGTTCCTGGTGACTGCCCGGAGCGATCCCGTTGTTTCCTTGGCCACGTTTTTGGAAGGGATTTCTTCCTGCCTTCTTACTAGGGCTGAGAAAGAGTGACTGGCCCAAGA
>NW_028262882.1:6239-13689 GCF_049901715.1 Pseudonaja textilis
CCCTAACCCTAACCTTTAATATAACCCTAACCTTTAACCCCAAACTCCACCCAAACCCCAAACCCAACCCATTTCAGACAGAAAACACAACTTTTGCAGAGAACCCCAGCAAAACCCCAAACCCCTAAACCCCCAAAACCCAACCCTAACCCCAACCGCCCTCCCCTAAACCCCCACCTCCCAAAAACCCTTAACCCCCCAAACCCATTAACCTCCCAAACCCCAACCCCCAAACCCCTTAAGGCCCCCAAATCCCCAAACCCCTTAAGCCCCCAAACCCCTTAACCCCCAAACCCAACCCAAAACCCCAACCCCTCCAAGCTAAACCCTAAACCACCCACCCTTAAGCCCCTCAACCGTTCTGCCTCTTAACACTGAAGCCATGGTTCTCCTTCTTACCTCACTTTCAGGTTCGGTCTTTTGAAGGGCGATGTCTTTTCCTGTTCATCGATTGATGCCTTCGGCCTCATGTTGTCCTATTGATATTAATAACGTATTAATAATAAAGATACAGGATAACAGCCCCCTTTTCCCTGTTCTCCCCGTTATTCCTTCCAGGACCACAAGATGGCGCCGTTTCCTGTTTCCCTTAAAATGGCGGCCGAGAAAAAAGCACGTTTCAAAAATGCCCTCCAAAAAGTTCTTTTTTAAAAACGTGACTACGGTACCTGCTTTTCTGTCCCTTCACGAGAGCGTTTGAGCTTTCGTAATACCGTATTAATCTTAATAATGAGGCGTTTCAATTAATAATTATCCGGAACTTCAAATCCCCGAGGGACGAAAAAGTCGCGGCGCGAGGAAATTGGGCGGGACGTCTAAAAGAATGGGCGGGAAGTCGGCCGCCACAACCCCAACCCACAAACCCCCACCCTAAACTCCCTTACCCTAACCTCCAACCCCAACCCTCTAAGCCCACAACCCCATCTTTTTCTGGGGCACCTTTTTCTGTTCATCTATTGCGGCCTTCGGTCTCGTGTTGTCCAATTAATAACATTCATAATAAAGATACGGGATAATAGCCTGAAAAAACTCTACTAGAAGGGTTCCCCCCGCCCTTCTTCCTATTATTCCTTCCTGCACCACAGGACGGCACTGTGTCCCGTTTCCCTTAAAAAGGCGGCCGGGAAAAAACTGTTTCCCCCCGCTTAAAAAAAGTTATTTTTTAAAAATGAGACTGCGGTGCCCGCTTTTCCGTCCCTTCGCGAGAGGGTTCGAGCTTTCGTTATATCGTATTAATCTTCATCATGAGGCGTTTCAATTACTAATGATTCGGAATAATAAACTTCAAATCCCCGAGGGACGAAAAAGTCGCCGCGCGAGGAACTGGGCGGGAAGACTAAAAAGAATGGGCGGGAAAATGTCATCGCGAAAGGAAGTTGGGGGACGACTTAGGAGGAGGGACGGGAAGTCGGCCATGATGGGACGGTCATTTTTCAAAGGAACTCGATCGTCTCGAGAGCGGCATTGAGTGGCGGGGCTTTTTTCCTGGCGCTCTGCGGGCCGCGTTTCTCGGTCTCCTTGGTTCTGGGTGAAAGGGGGAAAAAAGAGGACGTGTGAGCGGGTTGCCCTCCCTCTTTTGGTTTTTCCTAAACAATAAAACGTCCTTGTGCGCGAAAAGCATAGTTCCTTTTTTTTCCTAATCAGAATTAAAAGGGTTTTTTTTTCGGGCTTCTATTCCTTCTTAGACCAGAGGAAGGTCCTGTTTTCCAATTCCAGGCTGCTGCACAACAGGCACACGAGAAAGAATCCGGTTTCAAAAAATGCCATTGAAAAGGTGTTTTTTTCTGCGCACACCGACTTTCACCAGAGGAGGGCGCCGTTTTCTGTCCCGTAGAAAAAGAGTATTGAAGTTTGCGTTCGCCTTTTTAACTCGCTTTAAGAAGCGGAACTCCTTCTCTCCCTGTGTTGCGGCCCCTGGTCCTCCTCTGCCCGTATTAATGTTAATAATGATGCGTTTTATCATGGTGATACGGAATAATAAAGTTAAAATCCCAGCGTGCCGAAAAAGTCGCTGCGCGAGGAAGGTGTGGGGAGACTAAAAAGAATGGACTGGAAGTCTGCCGTCATAGAAAGGTCGTTCTTCTCGGGCATGGGGGGTGGGGAGACGACCGCGTGAACGGGCAAGTTCACCGTGCCGAAAATGTCCGCGAGAAAGGAAGTTGGGGGGACGATTTAGAAGAAGAGACGGGAAGTCGGCCATGATGGGAAGGTCATTTTTCAAAGGCAGTGGTGCGGACAATGGACAGGAAGTTCGCCTTGCAGAGAAGGTCGCTGCGAAAGGAAGCTGGGAGGATGACTAAGAAGAACGGACAGGGAGTCAGCCATATTGGGAAGGTCATTTTCAAAGGAACTTCATCGTCGCAAAAGCACATAGAGGGGCGGGGCTTTTTTTCCTTACGCTCTGTTCTGCGGGCCGCGCTTCTCGGTCTCCTTGACCCTGTGGGGGGGGAGGTTTACCTCTTGCCCCCAACAATCTGGGTCCTCATTTTACCGACCTCAGAAGGATGAAACGTCAGTCTTGAGACTGGTGAGCTTCGAACTGCCAAATTGCAGGAGCTGGTAGCCGGCAGTCAGCAGAAGTAGCCTGGAGTAATGTACTGCATTCTAACTACCGTGCCACTGTGGCTCTTAATAGTAGTGGGATGTCTTCATTCTAGATGCTTTGGATACGTTGTGACAGCATGAATACTAAGCCAACAAGGAAAAGGTGGGAGGTAAATTTGTAAAGGCCCTAGAGAATATAAGGCAAATGCACGGATGATTTAGGGTGTGTCCACGGTACCTGTGTGTGCCTGGTCCACCCTCTTTGCAGAGCAGTGAATAAAATCACCATTGTTTTCTCTTGGGAGTTTTGGCTGGTGACTGTTTCTTTCCAAACTAGCAGCAAGGAAAGCCCCAGACACCTGGGGGGAACAGAAATTGGCCCCAGACGTCAGAGGAGCCTTGCCCACCCACAGATGTGTAGTTGTAGGGGGTGCACTCCACAAGGGTGCTTAAATGTTTGTGCACCCTTGGGAATTGTCATTTTTTCCCTTAGAAATGGGATCTAAAATGTGATCAATTTTACACACAAATCCTAAAACTAAATAAAGAGTGCCCATCCAACAAATTCATTCTTTTCATCTAGTTTTAGGACCTGTGGAAAACTGATGACGGTTTAGGTCATATTTATACGGAAATATTGACAATTCAAAAGGGCACAGGAACTTTTAGCCAGTACTTCAGCTACACCCTAACTGGGATATATCAGAAAGTCAAAACTTCCTGGCATGCCTGTGCCCCAGAGTGGGCAGGGACAGCATTTCAAGTTTCTTGTCTCTTTTGCTACTGGGGGAATAGCAATAACAATTGAGCTGGCCCAGTGCTTGGCTAGAAGACCAGCCAGGGACCAAAAAGGAGAGGTTTTGGGGGGGGTAGTGATGGAATCGAGGCACCCTAGAGATCCCTATGAAGGCACCTCTCTCTTTTGTTGGCAAGGGATTGTTTTGAAAGCATCAAGGGTTACCTGGCTGGGTGAGAGTCAATCCTGGGGAATGCATGGCTGTTAGGGGGAGCGGCTCTCACCTCTCCTAGGGTAATTTCCGATGTTGGCTAGAAGGAAGTCTCCACGCAGCTTAGCTTATGGACTGTGACTCCATGTCGTCAGGCAGGAGGTGGGCAATGAGGGAAAAAGGTGCCCCAACTCCTTCCCCTTGTGACTCTCTCCCTCTCTCCCCCTCTCCCTCTCTCTTCTCTCTCTCTCTCTCTCTCTCTCTCTCTCTCTCTCTCCCTCTCTCTCTGTATCTCCGGCCTCATCTAGGCTGGGCTGAGGCCCCTTAAGGTGATGGTGCAACTCCACAAAGAGGCAGGCATGTTGCACATACAGGCGCCCATAGGAACGGGCAAACACGGCCTGGAGGGACCGCTCCGCTCCAGCAAGAAGCTCTTGAAAAAAGTCTGGAAGTGGACGACGGGTTGCCTGGGTCTCCGATGCACCTGAAGGCAGGACAAGCAGCAACGGGTGCAAAGAGAGCGCCAACCCGAAAGGAAGGAGGAACTCTCTGACAGGGAGAAGAGTGGGTGGGAAGGCTGGCCTCGGGAAACTCGGGCTGCTCCATCTCTGGAGGGTCTCGGGAAGGGACTGGACGGGATCCCTTCCAGCCCTCTCGGTCTCTATGTTCTGTTGGGGATGGGGTGTGAGGAAGTGAGAGGGAAAAGGAAAGAGAGCAGCCGGCTGGGAAAAGAGGGCCGGGGGTGGGGGGTGAGGTGGGGCTTCCCTTCGCTCGCCGTGAAAGCGCGGCTGGCGAGAGCTCAGCGTGCGGATCGAGAAGGCGCCCGTCTCCCCCAACAACGCCCGGAGGTCCGCCTGCCCTTGCTCGCTGAGCCGCTCCTCCGTCTCGCTGGCGCAGCAGGTGTAGTCCTGGGGGGCAGATGCGAAGGTGCTCCCCTGCGGGCATTCAAGGGGAGGGTCCGGGCGGATCTGTTACCCCTCGGATTAACCTCTGGGAGGAAGCCAGCGGGGGAGGGGGGCGCAACGGAAGCGCCTGGCCCTCGCTCAGTCTCCACCCTGGGCAAAAGTTTCCCCATTCCCTTCCTCTGCCCGGGATCCTTCAGTTGGGGGGATGATGGTGGGAGGGCAAGTGGCCCAAGAGAGGACCGGGGTTTCTTCACAGCCCCCGCCCCAGGCAGAGTCCGTCCGAGCCGAGCAATGCGAACCGCACGGTTAGAAAGGATTTCCCTTCGCCGAAGACTCGCCAAGCGCCCCTGCCGGTCCTCGAGCGGGACAGGCGGAGTCTGCCAGGGACGCCCAGGAAACTTCGGTCCCGGCGCCTTCCGAGAGGCTCTCCGGCCGAATGCCCTTACCCGAGCTAAGGGTGGGCGGGACCGAAGCGAGTGAGAAGCCGCGGCTCGCCAGCGCCCGCCGGGTCTCCGCGCAGCTCCGCGCCCCGCGAGCTTCCCCGGCAGCGGCGGAACAAAGCAGCGCGCTCAGAGCCCTGAGGAGCAGCCTCGTCCCCGTCCCGCGAAGGGAATCCAGGCGCGAAGGCCGGGGAAAGCGGAGAAGCCTTCCCGCCGGTGCCAGCTCGCACCGCTCGGCCACAGTCGCTGCCCGAGAAGCGCCGCTAGAAACGGGCGAGTTTCCCCGCCCTGCGCGGAGCGACCGCGAGACAATAGAAGGCAACCCACGGCAGGGAGGCTCGCCTGGCCCTAGAGCTTCCCGCCTGCTCCCCTGGCCGGGCATCAGCCAATGGGAGCGGAATGGGGAGCGGTCCCAATGCCCCCTCCTTCTCCGCTCTTTCCCCCTGTCTCTGCTGGCCCCTCCTCCCCGTTGCTCGGCCAGAGGGGCTCCTCGAGAGAGGCCTGAGAGGCCGAGAGGGGCGGGGAGCGTCCCCATCCTCTTCCCACTGGTCTGGCTGGTGAGCGATAGGCAGAGGGATAAGCGGAGAGATTCGGAAGAGGAAGGGGGCTGGCTGCGACTTCCCAGTTGATTCCCAGCATCCATTGATTTCCCTGTTAGTTTAAGAAGGAAGGGAGCCCAGAGCCTTTCTGCCTGGTTGCAGTTCTGAGTAAGCGCTTGCTTCTTCATCAGAAGCTCTCTCTCTCTCTCTCTCTCTCTCTCTCTCTCTTTCTCCTCTCTGCCCCCTCCCTCCCTCCCGTGCTCCCTCCCCCTGCCAGGAGGCATTCCGTGCCCTCTGAGCCTGCCAGCATTGGCTCACAGTAGACCCAGCACGGATCGCCCTGCCACTGTCCTGGTACCTAACAAGAAGTAGGGGCCAGGTACCGTAGTCTGGAGACCCCCAAAAACAACGAGGAAGAGGAGGAGGAGGAGGAGGAGGAAGAGGCCTGGTAGGTGAGGCTCTGCTTAGGAAAAACTCCCCTTGCTCCAAATACTGTGAGTGGCCTAAGCAAGTCTGTTCATGTATGTGCAGAAGAAAGAATGGGCCAAAAAGCAGGAAGAGAGAATAAGAGATAAGAGTGAGGAGGAACGATTTGAATCTGGGAGAGAGCATTTCTTGCTGAGGCCGAGAGCGGATCATGCCAATGGGCACAGAGGAGACAAAAGAAGGTGGGTGGCGTGTGCAGGAAGAGAAAGCCAAGCCCAACATCCACCGTATTAATCCTCTTTCTCAAGATTAATGCCTTTGGACAGCACTCGGAGCACCAACCCTCCCCGGGCAGAAGGGGGCAGCACCTCAAGGCTGGATCCTGCCCAGAGGAGAGCGAAAGGGAGGCCCGTGGGAGCCCCGCTGTGTCCCCCTGAACAAAGAGAGGCCCGTGGAAACTAGATCATAAGGCCTTGCTGTAATTAATACTGCAATTAAAGAGGAAGCAAGCATTTTGTACAGGAACAGGAAACATTGCCATATATGGTTAATCCTTAGTGACTCAGGTTTTACATGTGTAGCTGTTCCTATAGTGTCACCTATATATGTATTGTATGTGTATTGGGTTGTCTGTGTAACGTGACTTCCTACTGATGTGTCATATCGCAACATCTCCTCTGTTTTTATCTTGTTTTTAGGGCTATTTACTCACTATCCTCACTGTTATGTCCAGTCTAGGTCCTCCGACTCATCCTGTCATAGGTTCATGAGAATTCGTATTGGTTCCCTTTGGCAGCATCTTTTGGTGAACTCGTTATCAAGAGTCATCGGAATCTGAGGGAGAATTGCAAGAGGGCCTTTTTCTCTATTAGCGCATTAATTTGTTTTTGTTTTGAGTATAAATCCAAATCTAATTTGTTTTTGTTTTGAGTATAAATCCAAATCAATTTGGCCAAATTTTCTTTTAAGGATTTCTAAAATTTACCTGTGTGTGACCATGGTCCACCTCTTTCTTTACCAAGATGCAGGAGCTGGTAGGGCACCACATGAATAAAATGCCACCATTGTTTTCTCTTGGGAGTTTTGGCTGATGCACTGTTTCTTTCCAAACTAGCAGCAAGGAAAGCCCCAGACACCTGGGGGGAACAGAAATTGGCCCCAGACGTCAGGAGCCTTGCCCACCCACAGATGTGTAGTTGTAGGTGCACTCACAAGGGTGCTTAAATGTTTGTGCACCCTTGGGAATTGTCATTTTTTCCCCTAGAAATGGGATCTAAAATGTGATCAATTTTACACACAAATCCTAAAACTAAATAAAGAGTGCCCATCCAACAAATTCATTCTTTTCATCTAGTTTTAGGACCTGTGGAAAACTGATGACGGTTTAGGTCATATTTATACGGAAATATTGACAATTCAAAAGGGCACAGGAACTTTTAGCCAGTACTTCAGCTACACCCTAACTGGGATATATCAGAAAGTCAAAACTTCCTGGCATGCCTGTGCCCCAGAGTGGGCAGGGACAGCATTTCAAGTTTCTTGTCTCTTTTGCTACTGGGGGAATAGCAATAACAATTGAGCTGGCCCAGTGCTTGGCTAGAAGACCAGCCAGGGACCAAAAAGGAGAGGTTTTGGGGGGGGTAGTGATG
>NW_028262883.1:0-56058 GCF_049901715.1 Pseudonaja textilis
GCATCAAAGGCCATGGTCCATGGTCACAAAAGGCATTTAAAGGAGGTCTGTGGTGAAGAAAAGATTGAGAACAATGATGAAATCAATACATTAAAAATACATACATTGTATTAATGTCTTCCCAAAGTTTTGAAAATTATTTTTTAATTGCTAGTCAATGCATTGCTGGTTGTAATGGTTTAAGAAAAGGATGAGTATAGAAGAAGACATATTTAAAATAATATAGAAACATTTATGTTATGGTGTATTAGTATATTTTTTCTCCAACACGTAAGAGATTCCAATTCCAATTCGGTCTGATCTAAGTATAGTATATAAAATCATACATTGCAATGTCCTACCTGTCAATGAATACTTCAGCTTCAACCATAACAACACAAGAGCAAACAGTGGATACAAACTCAAGGTTAACCGTACCAAACTTGACTGCAGGAAATACAACTTCAGCACTTTAACCTTAGACTATCTACTATTGACCTCACCCCCTCCTAAGAGGCCTGTGGGGGGGCATGCATACGTGCACCAATTGTGCATACTGTCCCTGTCCTATTGTTTCTTTTTATTTTTCTTATAAGTATCAATCTCATGTATTCAAAACTATGTTTATTCTTATACCTGTATTGTGGTGGTCTCTCATGGAAAAGATGAGACACAAGCAAGTGTTCTCGGGATGAGAGCCCAGAGCAAATTCCAGTGCTCCCTTTTATTGAGATTTTTAGCATAGCAAGTATAGTCACATTGTGGATTACAATAATTAGATATAGTACAGACTTGTTTACAGTTGTCTGAGCTGCTTGATTGTTTCTAGTGTTTGTTTTTAATTTCCTTATACTATCTCAGTGACCTTTAAGCAAGCATGTATGTATAAGGTCTTAGACTAATCATTACCGAATACCCAAGTCAAAGTTTATTCCCACATCTCCCCTGTTTTAGTTTTTTGATGATCGCGGATGCCTCGGTAGCTTTTCGCCATCTGCAACAGCAGTTCTCCTTCCGTAGGCTTCACCCGACACATTCCTAAAAGTCCAGGGAGACATTGGATACAACAGCATACACAATGAGAAAATATAATAAGCAATATCACTCCAACAATTAGGTGACGAATCCATGAACCATCTAGCAACCAGGACTAAAGTGCAGACCACACGTCCAGTCCCTCACCCTCCGATTGTAATGGATTTTCCTTCAAGGTTTGTTCCATATGCTGTATAGTAGCTGTAATGTTTGGAGAATAATCAGAGATATACATGCAACAATGCATATGAACCACAGCAGCCAAAATAGTGTCCACCGCATATCTGGTTTGCAGGACAAAGTCAAGAATTTTGCCTTGCTCTTCTTCAAGCAGCTTTAGCGTTTTAATGGTGTCTTTAAACATAGTAACTGTCCAATTGTTTAAACGATGTAAATCTCTATAGTTCATCATGACTCCTAAAGTGGGAATAACTCCCCTTGATATTTGTGTCCAGTAATCATGGGTCAAAACAGAGTTTACTTCCGTTGCAGAACACGCATTGCGGATATGAGCAGTCCCCAAAGATTTTAAAATGACATGAGATGGGTTTACTTTCCCAAAGGTGCAGACCCCTTTCCATCATGCTGGCATGCAATCATAGGCCATCCGTCCACACAGCAACCATAGATTTGCTCCCAGGAGATGACCAACCTTATTTGGCTCAGCATAGATTAGTTTTGCAAAAGACTCCATTGACATAGCCAAATAAGTGGACGATGGTGCATTATTCCCATTTGCACATTTAGGCAGCTGGTTCTTTTTCGTGGTGGGACAGCATGTGGCAGGAATATATGGACACCCATTTTTATTGATCAAAGATGTGATATCAAAATAAGAAATGTTGTGCACAATGTAAGTAAGATTTTTTGTTTTCATGTCACCCAAATAAACCCAACTTCCATTGCCAATAACAATTGTTTTGTTACAAAATGGATATGTTCCCAAGTAAGTCATATACTCTACCGTCTCATTGTGGGTCCAGCAGATACCCGCCACCTCTTGGATCCGGCTTCCAAGGTGTAAGGTATTTATGTTACTTGTAGTCCAACTGCTAGACCACATCCCCGAACAACCATAGCATTGTCCCTTATACCAGTCGCCTTTGGCCAGAGGTACTGCAACCCATTGGAAGCCCTGATGTTTTGTGAGTTGGCATGTGCATACATACCCAACAATCAGTTTTATTATGAAGGTTTGCTAGCTTCTCCATGTCCTGGATCAACGTGTTTCTTTTCCACTCCCCCAAATCCACCCCCTTGCCCCTTTGGCTGATGATCAGGATGCACACAGTGAGCAGGAACCCAAACAACTGTCCCCTCATCTTCAACGGCAGCGTATCCTCGGCCCCAAGTTATCAGCAGGACAGGTCCTTTCCACGTTGGATCTGGCAGTCTCCTATACCAAACTTTCGGTCTTGGCGTACCTGCAGAAGGGGAGGAAGCAAAATGCCTACTGGCTGCCATAGCAGCAGGGGATCCTGTCATGTTTAAAAAATTTAAAGTGTATAAGGTAATATTAAGAATGTTTTGTATGTAAGGCAAACCATATCCATCCACTTCCCCCGTTTTTGTTTTTATATGAAGGAGTGTTATACGGACTAGAAGTTGGCTCAGTGTGGCCTAATTGTAGCTGCTCAGCTACCAATTGATGTAAAGCTACAAGTTTTTCCTGTGGAAGTGGCCATTGGTCAATCCAAACTGGCTGAGAGGTTAACAGTTGTAACTTTTCCATTATCCAATAACAATTTTTGTGTGGAACTGTGACAGCAAATCTCTACCCCACAAGTTTATGTGCAGGGGCAACACAAGAGGTTGAATCCTTGTGGTCTCACCAGTTGCTCTATGCAATGCCGTCAACCAATGTACACTACTTCTTGCAAACTGCATACCACCTATGCCATGAACAGCTGGAGAGTCCTCAAGCGCCCATTCATTTGGCCATTCCTTTTGGCGTATCACAGAGACATCTCCGGAATCTATAAGGCCAGAAAATGATTTTCCTTGAATTTCAATTGTCATTTTTGGTTGGTCTGTAGTCAAATTTTTTGTCAGTGCTAGCAATTCTGCAGCAAATGGAGAACTGGCCATTTCAGTGGACCCAAAACCGCCAGTTCGTGGGATCCCAATTAAAGGATTCATAGGAATGTATGGAAGCAATAAAAACTGGGCAATAGATTCACCAGCTATTAATGATGCAGGAGTATCAGTGTACAATTGTATCTTAATAACTGCTTTATAATCTTGATCAATAACCCCTGGAATAACAAAGAACCCCTTTTTTGATGCAGATGACCTGGGAAGTACCAATCCCACTGTTTTTTCTAGCAGTGGCCCATGCAAATGAGTGTCCTCAATGTACACTTGATTAGGAAAAGTCACATCAATCGAGTGCAACATTTTTAAACACAAACCTGCATTCCTGGTAGTTGTGGGCAATGCCTTTGTAACAGCCTTGGGAGCGGGGCTAGCTGCACACCCCAAATTTAGTTTCCCGAATTTTGGTTCTGATCAGAGAGACAATGATTTGCTCAATGAAACCCTTTTTTGCATTTCGGACAGACCGACTTTGGGTGGATGTCCTTATTTTTGTTTTTGTTAAACGCCATTCCCCCCCAGGGGCTTGGCACTGGGCTTTAAAATGGCCAGGCTTCCCACAATTAAAACAGTTCCCCGTAGGTTTCATCCCTCTTTGTAATGCCATAGCCAAAGTCTCCATGTTGTAAGCCTGAGAACCCACCACTGCACATGCCTTTAACAGATCAGCCAGACTAACCTCACCTCTAGCCACCAAAGGCTGTAAGATACGCTTGCAGTCAGTGTTTGCATTTTCGACTGCCAATCTCAGCAAAAGTTCCTTTGCCGCTTCCTCATTGGAGATTTGCCGGGTAATAGCCAATTGTAGTCTTTCCACAAAATCGTTATAAGACTCAGATGCTGTTTGCTTAATTTGAGAAAAGACCGTGCCGGGTTCCCACATCCTGGATGCGGACAATGCCCCAAGGACAGCCGCCATAACCACAGGAAGTGCGTGATCAGGCAAATTAGTAGCTTGATCAGCAGTGGATTCAAACAAGCCTGCCCCATAGATTTGGTCTGGCGTATACAGCCCCCCCAAATTCCGTCCCCTAGTGATAGCTTCCCTTTGGTACTCTGAATCAAAAACCACATACTGAGTAGAACTCAATATCATTCTCATTAAATCTTTCCAATCATTAGGAATCATACGTGAGGTAGCCAAACTTGTCAGAAGACCCTTTGTAAAAGGACTTTGAATACCATCATCTTTAGTGGCTTTCTTGATTTCCCTAAGTACTGCCAACGGAATCGGAACCCATTCCTCCTGCATGTTGCCTTGAGCATCCACTTGCCTATTAACTGGAAACAAATTCATCTGGGGAATCTCATCAGGTTCTAATTTCCCCTCATTGAAAGCTTGATGCATCATTGCTTGAACTTTTCCCATTTGTGGCTGGGGTTTCTCATCCACAGGTGTAAGCGCTGTTGGTGGTGAGAAAACATACTCCAGCTTTGGAGTCGGAATGTGCAACACAACTCCTTTATAAGGAGGAAGTTCTGCTAAAGGTTTTAAAAGAGGTTGTTGCTGGGTCTCTAAAGCAGTTATAACAACCTTCCATTATGTCAAAATTTCAGCTGTTGCCCGTGGTTCCTCATGAAGGATAGTTCCAATTTTCCTCCACGTGTCTAACTTTAAAGAGCCCTTCTCGGAATACCAGGGGCATTGCCGCCAGATCTCTTGCAGCAGCTTTTTCACATTACCTCTTGAAAGAACTATATGCTCCCCTCCAGAAGGTTTAAAGAGAAAGAAATTTGTCCTGACTAACTTCAGCAGCTCACTAACATGATGTTCCTGTGGCTGAGAAAGTTTTCCCCCCATGTTCCCTGAAAAATCCTATTGTCCAGCAATAGTTAAGTACGTACTTTACCTATTCCAGGTGAGGAAACACAGAGGTCCGGACACGTACCACCTGCAGTGGATCATGTCGGGGTCACCACTTGTGGTGGTCTCTCATGGAAAAGATGAGACACAAGCAAGTGTTCTCAGGATGAGAGCCCAGAGCAAATTCCAGTGCTCCCTTTTATTGAGATTTTTAGCATAGCAAGTATAGTCACATTGTGGATTACAATAATTAGATATAGTACAGACTTGTTTACAGTTGTCTGAGCTGCTTGATTGTTTCTGGTGTTTGTTTTTAATTTCCTTATACTATCTCAGTGACCTTTAAGCAAGCATGTATGTATAAGGTCTTAGACTAATCATTACCCAATACCCAAGTCAAAGTTTATTCCCACACTGTATCTTGTAAGCGATTGACAAATAAAAAAAATAAAACATCTGGTAGAAGAGATAGAAAAATGGTTATAGTAAAGAACTGTGGAAAGAAAAGAGAGAAGGGAAAAAATGCATCTTGAGCCTGTGTCAAATACCCACCATGACCATTCCCATCTGGCCATGCCCACTCCCAGGTTCACATCCACACACCACCCCATTAATTACACTTCAACTAAACTAAAAATAAATGAAATACAACTTCAATTGTGTTCCTGGTTTCAGCAATCCTTCCAAGGTTAACTTGTCTGTTTTATGGCAGGACTGACTATCAACACTCTAGTTCTTATTCATTGGCTGTAAAACAGAATAAAAACAAAAAATAATGACCTCTTTTTGTTTATTTGGGGATAGGTACCACCTCTCATTATGTAATGAGCCATGTTCTCTTGGAAAAAGAAAGAACAAGATCGAAGGGTGAAAATTTTGCTGCTATGCTTGTGCTCAGTGTCCAGAAAAAATGATATCCAGACAAATAGGTAAGATTTATAGCAGCCCAATGGACCTATGCCTGAAAGTTCATTCCTGTAGCCTGTATCCCAGTTAAGATTAAGTTAAGGTTAAAGAATCAGAAAGAATATAGTGAACTGTGTTGATATAAATGATGATGGCTTGTAAAGATTAATAAATGCAAACAGAAATATACATTACTTCCCACAGCATTGAAAAAAGCAGAAATGGTTAAATCCAATGATTTATTTAAAGAAAAGAACATATTTCATTTTGTTTCTGCTTGGAGAATGCTTATCCTTGTGATGAAAAAACCTTTGAAACTTTGATTTTGGTTTTGCTGATTAAATAACTTTAATGTTATAGAAAGGGCTAGCGTATACTACTAGAAGAGCAAAAAGCTGAGGCAATAATTTTATTGTCTTCTGCTATGCTAAAAAGAGAGAGAAGTCTACTCTTTTTTATCCTTTTCTTCCTCTACCCAAAATTATCTTTTTCCTTTTTTTCTCTCCTAGTGTCTCCTTGTTGTTATTTTCCTTTGCCTTTTATATTCCAATCAACTAATAAAACATTTCAAACCCCAAGAGTTACATATTTTTTAGAAAACACATTTGGAAGGAAATACAGAAAAGCAATCCTGAGGTCCAAAAGATTTGCGATTCCTGTTATAAGGGCTCTTTCTGCCATTTATATGTATTAAGGGAATTTCATTCATTGGAAGTGAATGCAGCCATTTTACTAACACAATATGTGAAATATTAGGAGCTTAAAATTAGTCTCTTTGTATGTTTGTGTGTGAGAGGGAAATTGATTGATTGATTGATTTATCAATCAATTGATTAATTGAACATATAAATGGCCACAAATTTCATATACATAATTCTGGGCAATAGGTCACTGAGCCACATTACAGAGCTCAATTTCTCAACCTCCAAAAGTAAGTGAAAAAAGTTTCCTGTGTCAGCCTTGGAAGCCATATTTTATTTGGAAGCTTCGAGGCTGCCACATTTAGTGCCTGGGAATTTGAGAGGGAGGATGTCATAGAGAGGCAGAAGTTTAGACTCAACAAAATTCTTTCATAGAAAGTCAAGGCCAAGTGACCCTGCACCTGCAGAGGAATGTTTAGAGGAAGGTCTCCAGTTGGGATGATGTTTGATTGGATCATGTGATGGACTGGTGGGTGCAGGGGAGAGATCTTTGATTTTCTTTTGGGAAGGGATAACCCAGAACTCTCAGATTCAGGTTTTCCCAGATATACCAATATGACAACTCTAATAAAATGGAACTTTTAGAAAATGACTGTGTCAGAGTTTATTGGTTTGGAGCTTGTTAGTTGGAACACTAACATCCTCTGACATTTCACAAACATTATCCATCTTCACCATTCTTACAAGCAAAGTTATCAGCTTTCCAGTTATAACAAACACTATGATTACATTATCAAGACAATTCTCCTGTGGCTTTCAAGATGGCTCTCGGGAAATAGCAGAGGCAAATCAAAGAATAGATAAAAACCTTCCATATATCATTCCCAACTGAGGGTCATTCCTGAAACCTGGTTGAAGTGTTCATAGGGGCAACAAGATAACAGGTATCCTACATTGGGTTCCCATGATTTTGTGACATTTCCTGCTCATAGCACAAATATATAGTAGATTCTCTGCTAATGTTTGCCAGGCTATTGATTGTTTTCAGAGCTGACATTCTCCATTATCCCACCCCTGTGAAAATAGCAGCACAACTATCTTGGAGGGTGTGTATATGACCATAAAACTCAAAGCTATAGTATCAGGAGAAAATATTGTGTTGCCCAACATCTTCCTGTGCTTCCTAAAAAACAACTAGTGAAATAGAGAAATAGACTAAAAAAACAGGCATTCAGATCAAGAGCATCCATAATTAAGTGGCTGAAGAAAATGGATCTCATCAATTATTGAGGCATGACAGATTCTTAAGACAGATCTCAACATAGCTAGGTGTTATAGTATAGATGTATTTACAATAGCCCCAGACTTCTGGCAACAGCAAGATAGGATAGACCAAATGAAAAGGAATGTTGGGTGTTATTACCATATTATTGCTTCCAGAATTGTACATGAACATACAGCCTCTTAAGTGCGCTGTAGATGAAGCCATTCAAATTCCACAGGAGTGGTACCAAGAAGGAGAATTTCTCATTGGTGGATTGATGTCCCATGTTCACTACATATTCCCTGAAATTATTTTCAATAGACATCCATCTGAGGAATCAGTTAACATCCCTTTGTAAGAAATCACTCTCACACACCTGATTTTAATCTAATGCTTTTCTCTTCTATCCATCTCTATAAATCAGAAAGATTATATCATTGTGTGTTAAAGAATATAAATGTTTGATGGGCAAATCTTTTACAAAGGCTTGATAAATAGAAATATTTTGTTAATTCAGCATCCTATTTGCTAACGTAACCAAAAGACAATTGATCAGATACTTTTTTAAATTTATTTTTATTTTTGTCAATTGCTTACAAGATAATAGGTATAAGTAAAAACATAGTTATGAATATATGGATACATATAAGAAAAATAAAAATAAAAGAAACAATAGGACAGGGAAGGTAGGCACGTTGGTAAGCTTATGCATGCCCCCTACAGACCTCTTAGGAAAGGGGTGAGGTCAATAGTAGACAGTCTAAGGTTAAAGTTTTGGGGGTTTGGGGAAGAAACCACAGTCAGGTAGAGTATTCCAGACATTGACCACTCTGTTGGTGTGGTTAACCTTGAGTTTGTATCTATTGTGTTCTCTTGTGTTGTTATGGTTGAAGCTGAAATATTCATTGACAGGTAAGTCATTGCAATGTATGATTTTATATAGCATACTTCGATCAGACTGAAGATGGCATAATTCAAGGTTTTCTAAGTCTAGAATTGCAAGTCTGGTGGCATAAGGTATTCTACGAGTAGAGGAATGGAGAACTCTTCTTGTGAAATATTTCTGGACTTTCTCAACTATGCTAATATCAGATACATAATGTGGGTTCCAGACTGATGAGCTGTATTCGAGTATTGGTCTAGCAAATGTTTTGTACGCTCTAGCTAGTAGTGTGATATTACCAGAGAAAAAGTTACATAGGATTACGTTAACAACTCTTAATGCCTTTTTGGCTATGTAGTTACAGTGGGCTCTAGCACTTAGATAATTAGAGATGAGTATTCCAAGGTCCTTTACAGAGCTTGGATCATCAACAAGGTCTTGACTATTCAGCCTGTATTTTATTTTCTGATTTTTTTTTACCAATATGTAAGACAGAGCATTTATTTGTTGAGATTTGAAGTTGCCATTTGTTTGACCATTCTGATACATAGTCAAGATCTTTTTGAAGGGTAGCAGTATTGTCTGTGATATTGAACAGCTTTACATCATCAGAGAAGAGAACACAGTTGTTCTTAATATGATCAAAGAGGTCATTTATGTAGAGTATGAAGAGTGTTGGTCCTAAAACACTGCCTTGGGGGACACCACTATTGATAGGTACAGAATTTGATAGGACACTCCCAATTTTGACCATCTTCTGTCTGTTTGACAGGAATGCTTCTATCCAGTTATGCAGTTGTCCAGAGATAACATAAGATTTTAATTTTAGGAGTAGCTTGTTGTGTACCACTGAATCAAAGGCTTTACAGAAGTCTATGTAGATTGTGTCTATTGTTTTGCCCTGATTGAGTTGTGTAGTCCATATGTTTTTGCAGTGAAATATTCCAGCTCCGAGCCTCCGAGGAAGAAGCAGTGTGGATAAGCCGCAGCTCTGTGAAGTCCCACCAATTTCTTCAAGCCTTGCAACTGTTAGGAGCCGAAAGTCACCCTGGATGGGTGGTAAAGGCAAAGAGATGCTTTGGTGGTCGCAAGGAGAGTAGAATCTCCTCAACTCATCCAAAGAAAACCCCTCCACCTGAACTAAAACGAGAACCGCCAGCATGGCTGAATTGAAGCTGGGAAGGCAGCTGAGACGGAAGTGAAAAAGAAAGGAAAGATCTTGAAACAGCCTGCTTAGTCTTGGTAAGAATCACTCCAATTTCTGCAGTGGGAATTTTCCTTGGAAAGTGGCACTCAAAGGAGGAAATTAGCTGTGATTAATGATCAGGAGTGAATGTCAGATTTAGTAAAGAAAAAAAGGATATTGCAGCTAGAAGTAACTTTGAAAGTAAAGGACAGATTGGATTGGTTAACCCAAATTTCTGGACTGTATTTTTACTACTACTCAACTTTAAGAACTTTGGGAAATTATTGAAAAACAATCTTATTCAGAGACATATTGATTGTAGTTAAAGTGTTTTAATTCAGCGAGTTTTGCTCTCTTTCAATAATCCAGCGTGCTTTTGAACATCCTGTTACAGACTATTGCTTACAGCATAGTAGCAGCAGCCATCAGAGCAATAAATTCCTCCCACCCAGTAAATAACAGTTGCTAGTAAAACAATTAACCCTTTCCTTGCAGACTCTCAATACTACCTCATTACTTTAATCAAACACTGATTAATTCATTACCTCAAACTTACAACTTTTCTACCTTATTACCTATATCAATGATTAGATAATCAATTTCTATAAAATAATTTATTAATGGTTTAATTGATTTATTGTTTTAATTGATTGGTGTGATTAGAGTGTTTAGTGCAAATGGTTTGATTACTGATTAATTTAAAAGATCAAGATTCATGTAATTTAACTGATTAGTAAAATTAGTGATTTGGTGAATTTAATTGAACAGTTTGATTAATGATTAGTGTAATTAATTGATTAGTGATTTGTGTAATTAATTGATTAAGCGGATTGTTGCTTAGCAAAATTATTTGACTAGAGAGATTATTGCAATTGATTGATTGGTGTGATATTGGCTATATTGATTACCCAAAATTGTTTCATTAAGTAATTTAATCAATGTACCATCTTAACAAACCTACAATGCCAAGAAAAAATCCAATGCCAAACCACAACCTAAAGAAAAAGTAATCCCCACCAATGAACCACAAGACTCCTGCACATGCCTAAATGCTATAAAACTCTAAAGAATAATGAAAATTCCATCAAATTTTCCCTATGTAACAAATACGCCCATCATGACTGCTTGGGATTACCCAAGCAAATGATTCAATACCTAGAATCATCCAATGAGTTTCCATATCTCTGCAAATCATGCAGAACCCAAACTGGATCTGTTTCAAAGAGTTGATACCATAGAAACACGTATGGCATCCCTTGACACCATAGTAGCATCCCTGGATCCTTTAAAAGAAAAATTATCCAACCTTGAAAAAAAACACACACAATGCAAAATCCTGAACATCCAATAGCTACAAACCACATCTCTGCCCAACAACCACAACCCAATCCACAATCCAATCCACAAAAAAACATAAATCAGACAAATAATGATATCCCAATCCTTATCAGAGAAGCTGTTGAGCGCAAATGGAAATGTCAAAACGCCATCTTATTTGGTCTAGAGGACACCAATGACAATGATGACACTGATGTCCAAAACATCATCAGTCAAGCATCAAGCATCAACCATCTCCCCTGATGAAATACTTAACATTTCCTGCATTGGCTGAGAGCTCAAAAACAGTGATGGTTCTGTGGCCTCACATTTCTGCAGGGTTATTTGCAAAAATGAATCAAGCAAACATAAATTCATTCATACTATAAATTCACTTGCCAAAAGCAACACCAACCATAAGAACCTCCATTCTCACCCTGACCTAACCATACAGCAATGTGCCCGCTCCCATGTACTCCACACAGAACTCAAAAAATGTCTAGACAATGGAGAGAAGGACCTGTACATTGACTACTGTGCTGACTGTATCAAAAGTAAGTCACACAACCCACAACTCAGCTTTAATCTTCAACTACAACCCTACCTCAACCACTCCACCATCACCCAAGACTAGGCACGCATGCCCCAACTACCTCAATTCCAACTACAGCTGGCCTTAAATGCAAGCTACTCAATGCAAGAAGCCTTGTGATAAAATACCTGAATTTCTCCTCTTACTAAATATGGCTAAATTTGACATCATATTTGTCGGTGTAACATGGCTCAACACACCTCTCCCTGACTCCCTTACCACAATAAGAGACTAACATGTTTACCGATCAGATCCGGAAATCCATAGAGGAGGTGGTGTTGCTATCTTCTATAAAAAGTCCTTACATCTAAAAAATATCCAAGTTACCCAGGAGCTTGCTCTTCCTGAGACGATCATCTGTGAACTATCCTTAAATATCACATTTCGATTCTTACTATGTTACAGAGCACCTGATTATGACATCGAACATGTAAACAAGCTAAATTCACTACTAACATGGGCAACATCCTGCCCACACACTTTTATCTTTCTTGGTGACTTCAATCTACCTCATATTAACTGGACCCTAAATGAAGGTACAACTGAACCCATACATGCAACCTTCTACAATGCTGTAACAAATCTGGGACTGGAACAACTGGTAACCAACAATACTAGGCTTAACAACTGCCTCAATCTCATCTTCTGCAATAGTTTGAATTTAATTTACAGAATACAAACTAAAGAACCCTTTTCCAACAGTGACCACAATATGATTGACTTTTGTCTCAACATACGCCCACACAAACATCATCACAATGACATAATCCCCAATTATAACTTCAAAAAAGGCAACTATGATCTTATAGACAACAATCTCTCATCCATTGATTGGCATTCATTGGATGCAATACTGTTGAAGACCATTACAACATATTCTTCCTAGAAATAAAAAGAGTCATTAAACTATATTTACCAATAACAACTCCCCCCCCACAAAAAAAACAAACAAACAGATTACCCATAACAATAAGGAAACTTCAATCCAAAAAGAGATCACTCTAGTAGAAAAACAAATCTGGTCATGTTGCCAACTTCAAAAGCCGATACAAAAATTTATGCTACCAGATAAAGACTGAATGCACCAATTATCACATTAAACAAGAGGAAAACCTTCTACGCACCAATTCCTCCTGTGCTTTTTACAATTTTGTAAACAACAAACTAAAAGGCTCAAGGTCCATCCCATCCCTGATAGGAACTAATGGTAAAGACTGCAACAACGACACCATTAAAGCCAACATCTTTAACACATTCTTTGGCTCAATATTTGTAAACAGCAATGGATCATGTCCAGTATTTCCTAGCTGAACCACAGAAATCTACAATGATTTAATACATATCAATTTTACCGAAGACAATGTTGAAAAAGCACTATGCAATCTAGAACCATCTCTATCTATTGGACCGGATGGATTATGTGCCCACTTCTTAAAAAAGCTATCCACTGCCATAGCAGAACCTCTAAGTGTTGTGTCTATAGGACTGGTTGGAGTTCCCAACCAGGTCCGCCATTCAAGCGGGAGTGCCGACCGCTCCTATTGGCTGATACCGTTTGACAGCTGGCTATAAAAGGGAGCTGTCAAATGGTATCAGCTGTTGCTGCCAGCTGATCTGCCGAGTTAGCCTGGCAGACGCGCAACCCTTTATTCAATAGAATAAAGCCTTTAAGCGTTCGCTCTGGCTCAGTCTCGTATCTCCGCCGGCTCCACAACACTGGCGGCGAGGCGGGATACCATAAGAGGCTACCAGACATCCGATCGAAGAGCTGGTCACTAAACAAAGAGCGAAGCCACCGGGCGCTGAAGCCGCAGCCGCCCGACGCTCACCAAGGCGCGAAATTTAAAGCCTCCTCAGCCGAGGAGACAGACGCCGCCTGACAGGCGCGGCCGCCAAGCACGCTCTTCTAAGAGCGTGATTTTCAAAGCCACAGCAGCTGAGGTGACAGGCACTGCCGCCTCAAGATGAACACCAACCCAACATTCCCTTCAAGCCAGCCGAGAAAAGCGTGGGAGTCATACAAAAACCGGTTCATCTACTTCCCTCGATGCTATCGATCTAACAGGCTGCTGAGCACAGGGAAAAATCCTTCTTCCTCAGTTACTGTGGGGCTGCGGTTTTTGATACCGCTACAGCACTAGTTGCCCTCGCTCTGTCAGAAACATCCCTTGGGAAGAGCTCCAAGAGATTCTTTCCAATCACTACTCACCTAAACCCTCACAGATAGCTAGGAGACATGCCTTCAGAACTAGAAGGCAGGCTGAGGGGGAGTCAATTAGTGAGTATATGGCAGCTCTGAGGTCAGCTGCCTTACAGTGTGGGTTCAGAGACTACCTAGAAGACATGCTATTAGATCAGATTGTCTGTGGGGTTAGGGACCTTAGGCTTCAAAGACGCTTGCTAGCCAAAAAAGACTTAACCCTAGCCTTAGCTATAGAAGAAGCCCAAGCTGCTGAGCTCTCTGCCCAATCAGCAGCTGAGATTCAAGGAACTCCTATCAGACCTAGCAGCTCCACTATTCACTCAGAGGAAGTTTCCCTTGAAGAAGACCCTATAGGCACATCAGACATAAACCGCCTTAGGCAACAAAAGCCCCCACAGGAAGGAGCAGGGCAAAGAAACAACTTCACCCCCAAGCAACCTCCCATTTGCCTGGACTGTGGGGGTTCCCACCCTAGAGCATCCTGCAGGTTCAGGAATGCCATTTGTCTAAACTGTCAGAAGAAAGGCCACCTAGCTAGAGTCTGCCAAGCAGGGCGAACCTTCCCTCAGAGACCTCAACCTACTGCTAATTTCCAAAGGCAAGTGGAAGACTGCTATACTTGCTACCACGCAGACCACACTTCCAAGACTTCTAACAAAATAAGTATTTTTGTTTTCTTAGAAGGTAAGCCTTGCAGAATGGAGGTGGACACGGGATCTGCACTTTCAATCATCTCCTGGGAGACCCTGAAGAAGATCCACCCAAGACTTTCAAAAAAGAAACTGCAGAAGTGCCACCTGACCCTGCGGGACTACCAGGGCAAGAACATTCCTGTCCTCGGGAAAGGCAAGTTTTTAGTTCAGTTCCAAGGTTTTAAAGGCCATTTGCCTTTGGTGGTTGTTAATGGTGCCCTCCCCAGTCTGCTGGGACTAGATTGGTTCCCCTCCCTCGGCCTTAGCATAACTGGAATCCATGCTGTCTCAACCTTTGAAGTAGACACCCTATTCACAGATTATTCTGATGTCTTTAGCAATGAGTTGGGCTGCTATTCTGGCACCCCCATCTCCTTCACTGTGGACCCCCAGGCAATTCCCCTTCGCCTCAAGCCGCACAGAGTACCCTTTGCCATCCGCCCAAAGTTAGATTTAGAATTAGATAAGTTACTAAAGCAAGGGGTGTTAGAGCCAACTGATTTTGCCAAATGGGAGACCCCCATAGTCACCCCACTTAAGAAAGATGGCAGCGTGAGAATCTGCGCTGACTACAAGACCACCCTCAATCGTTATCTGCAGGTCAGCGCATACCCTGTCCCTGTTATCCAATACCTATTACACACTTTCGAACCCGGCACCATCTTTGCCAAATTAGACATGTCCCAGGCATACCAACAGTTCCCTGTTGATGATCAGACAGCTGAGCTGCAAATCATAGTCACTCATAGGGGGGCATTCAAATGCAAACGCCTCCAATTTGGTGTTAGTGTAGCCCCAGGTATTTTCCAGTCCCTCATGGAAAGGATTCTCCAAGGTCTCCCAGGGGTTGTCCCTTACTTCGATGACATTTTAGTTTCAGCAGTTAACAGGCCTCACCTCATACAAAGGGTCAGAGCAGTCCTAGAGAGGTTTAGGCAGCATGGCCTCAAACTCAAAAGGGAGAAGTGCACCATCGCCACTAAGCAAGTGGACTTTCTGGGGTATAGGATTGATGCCTCTGGCATTCACCCAATTGAATCCAAAGTAAGGGCTATCCACGAGGCACCCACACCAACCAACAAGACAGAGCTCCAAGCCTTTCTGGGGCTACTGAACTTTTACGCTTCATTTCTTCCTCATAAAGCATCCATTGCAGAGCCCTTACATAGACTGTTAGACAAAGAATCCCCCTGGCATTGGGGACCCAGGGAAGCCCACACTTTCAAGTCAGTCAAATCCTTACTTACATCTGATGCAGTTTTAATCCAATTTAATCAACAACTTCCCCTGCTGATGCGTCCCCCTTTGGTATTGGGGCAGTTCTAAGCCACAGGCTCCCAAATGGTTCTGAGGCACCAATTGCCTTCTTCTCTAGGACTTTCTCTGCTGCAGAAAGAAACTACAGCCAAATAGATAAAGAGGCCTTGGCTGCAGTAGCTGCAGTAAAAAAGTTTCATGAATTCTTATTTGGGCACCACTTTGAACTCATAACTGACCATAAACCACTTCTGGGGCTTCTGTCAGGGGACAAACAAACCCCACAGGTACTATCTGTTATAGATCGAATAATGAGAGGCTAGACCAGAGCATTAACACGGAATGGCTTTATTCACAGAATAAAGGGCTGTCGCGTCTGCAGGCTAACAGGCAGACTTGCTCCAGCGAACAGCAGCTGGCTCAGCCTTGCAGCCGGCTTTTATAGCCGGCTGTCGAAGGGAGCCAGCCAATGGGAGCTGCAAACGCCCCCGCAATAGGAGCGGACCTGGTTGGAAACCTTGGTCCATCTTAAAGACATAACACTATCACCTAGGATGACCAGGTAGACCTTGTTCCTGGCCGCTTACTCATTTAAATTGGTGCATTGCCCTGGAAAAACTTAAGTCATGCAGATGCCCTTAGTCGCTGCCCCTGCCAGTTCAGTCGAAGACCCAGCACCCATTCATGCCATTTTTGAAATGAATGAACTTAAACTGCCTGTTACAGCTGAAGACATTGCAACGCACTCAAAAAAAGACAGGGTAATTACCCAGGTTCTGGACTGGGTGGGAAGGGGGTGGCCGGAAACACAATACACTCCTGACTTCACTCCTTTCAAAATACGCAAGCAAGAATTGTCAAACCTACAGGGTTGTCACCCATCCTAAAGGTCCTTCACGAGGGCCACCCGGGCATCATAAGGATGAAGGCCCTGGCCCGCAGCTATGTTTGGTGGCCTGGCATGGATGCCCAAATCTCCAGCTGGGTAAGCTCGTGCCAACCTTGCCAAGCAACCAGACCCGCCCCACCAGCAGCTACTCCTACCAGGTGGGAAAGTGCTGGGGGGCCTTGGTCTCGCCTGCACATCGACCTGGCTGGACCAGTACATGGGAGGACCTTCTTGGTTGTAGTAGACTCATATTCCAAATGGATAGACTTGGCCCTAATACCTTCAACAACCACTCAAGCAATTGTTAAGGCCCTGACTCATTTGTTTGTTACCCATGGACTCCCTGACACGCTGGTGTCTGACAATGGCCCCCAGTTCACATCTTGTGAGTTTAGTATGTACATTGCCAACTTGGGTATCAAACACATCCTCACAGCCCCTTTTCACCCAGCTAGCAACGGGATGGCTGAAAGGGCAGTCAGATCAGTAAAAGAGGCATTTGCTAGGTTTGGCCAGGAAAACTGGCACTCCAAGCTGTCCCGTTACCTTCTTAGCCAACATACGACCCCATGCACCACCACAAATAAATCTCCTGCAGAACTTTTAATGGGGAGACGCCTTAGGACCACCCTGGACAGGCTACACCCCCATTACTGCCCAGATACCCCTATTGGATCTGACAGCTTGGTCAGGGATTTCGCCCTGCATGACCTGGTTTACGCCAGGAATTATGCAAGGGACCCTCTGTGGGTACCTGGACAGGTTGTGTCAGTTGCAGGGCCGAGATCCTACAGAGTCCTCCTGGAAGATGGACGCCTGTGGCGCAGACACGTGGACCAGCTAAGGAGGCGATGGAGAAGCACAGCTGATGGTTTCCACAACCAACCAAGCGACCCGGTCTACCCAGAAAGTGCCGGTGACCCAGCCTACCGAGCAACCACCAAGGGACCGATCTACTCAGCCCAGCCATCCAGCACTGAAGGCTCCCTGCAGGGCCTGATCTACCCAGCCGAGAGTTCCCTGCAGGACCCGATCTACCTCACCGACGACGAGAGCTCCCTGCAGGGCCCGGTCTACCCAGCCAACGCCCAACGCTCCCTGAAGGCCTCGATCAACCCGAGAGACACTGAGCACTCCCGGCCGGGCCCGGTCTACTGGCAAAGGACTCTGAACTCACAACCGAGCGAGCCGGTCTACCGCCCCGGCCGAACGACGCGCCAAAGACAAACCGAACAGGGAGGCTTACCAGATCCGCAGAAAGACCTCACCGGCCGAGCCCGCTCTTCAACAGCCTCCGAAATGCTCCCCAGGGCCGAGGACTTTGTTCCAGCCAGCGGCTTGCCTGGACTTCGACGGTCCTGCCGCCATCACAGACGACCAACATATTTGCAGGACTACGCATGCTCCTGGCCGGGGGAAAGGAGTGTTGTGTTTATAGGACTGGTTGGAGTTCCCAACCAGGTTCGCCATTCAAGCGGGAGCGCCGACCGCTCCCATTGGCTGATACCGTTTGACAGCCGGCTATAAAAGGAAGCTGTCAAATGGTATCAGCTGTTGCCGCCAGCTGATCTGCCGAGTTAGCCTGGCAGACGTGGCAACCCTTTATTCAATAGAATAAAGCCTTTAAGCGTTCGCTCTGGCTCAGTCTCGTATCTCCGCCACTCCACAACACTAAGCATAATCTTTGAAAAATCTTTCAGGACCAGCTCCTTGCCTAACCTATGATCACAAAGCATGATCATCCCCATCTTCAAAAAGGGAGACCTAAGCCTAGTTGAAAATTACAGACCAATCTCCTTATGCTGTATCGCCTGTAAAGTCATGGAATCAGTTATTAACCAATCCATTATTCTCCACTGATTCAAAATATCTGATTTTGGGGCTCTTTCTTTCTGTGGATTGGCTGCAGATTGGCTATCACAATATATTCCTTGATCCTCTAGCAGAATTTTAGTTGTCTTATAGAATTCCTCCATAACTTGCATGTATTGGATTATGGAGCAAGTGCCACTTATTCAAATATGAGAGAATCTCTCAGCCATGGAATTGATTGGTGGTCAAAAGATACTAGCACAAAATCCACAAGCACTGCACATTTATGGTAAGAACAACAAATAAGTACAAAATCCTGAGAACCCAATTTATGGCTGCAGTTTCCTTACTTATCCTATGTTAGTTGGGGACACTTCAACTATTTTTGAGGAATGGACCTCCGTATAGAATGATGCATTGAAGGTTTATGTCCATTCTAGTATTTGCCCTTGGTATTTCCTTCAGATGCATCTTGATTGCCACTGGAGGATTGACCTGTTAATGTAATCATAGTATTTGTGATAGTTAGAGAGATGGTAATTTTGCCAGTTGAAATGCTAAATAAACATGTTTATGAAATGCCTTTTTTTGAGATTGAGTAACTATGGTTGAAGTCTATACTTTGGCAAAGTCACCTTTTCCATGATCTACATAAAAGATGTGTGGCCATATACATTCTCTTAATATGTCAACCAAACACACAAACACATGTGAATTTTGACAAATATACATGTCCAAGGTTAAAGTTGCAAGATCCAATCTGGGTTGGTCACCAGGGTCATAGGTTTAATCTTCTGAGCTTTTGGACTTGTGATAGATGTTAAGTTGTTGGCTGGTGTTTCCTTGTCAGGTTGTCAGCTCCTAAGTACCTGATAAGTTGGGAGTAAATCAGCACTTCTTTTGAAACGGGTCTGTTTCCCAGGCTTGAATAATTTCCCTGGCTATTTTTGTACCTGCTCAGCCAACAACCTTAATAGCGGCAAAAATGAATGTATCTCCTTGTTTACTCCAATATAGAGCTGAGGACTTGACAACACAAGGAAACATTAGTGAACAACTTACTAGCTGGCCATGAACATCCTATTAAAAACTAGCAATGAACACCCCACCAGGTACCACATAAATATTATTATGTTGCCCCCTCAAATAAGACCAGGTCTTATATTATTTTTTGCTACCAAAGACACATTAGGGCTCATTTTCAGGTGATTTCCTGTTAGATAATCAGCCCTCAGCATTGTGGTTGCCCTGCAGGGTAAAGGTGGGCATGGTCACAGATCAACATTGCTCAGATCAGGGGGTGTCTGTGGGGGCCCAGGCAGGGTCGAGTGGGAAGGAAAGACATGGTTTCCTCTTGGGGACTGGAGCTCATGCCTTCCCATTTGTTGGAGCTCTCACGGGTATGGCTGTGGGCAGGATGCTCATCCCACATCTGCAGTGGAGCTGGGGGGCCAAGGTTAGATTTCAGGGGCCAAGGTTGCAGGGGCTGCAGCATGGTGCCACTCCTACACTGCCATCTGTTTTGCATCAACTCACAGCACCACCACCAGCAGTGGCACAGCTGCAGGCAGAGGCAGAGGCATGAGGAGGAGGCACATGATCTGCCCCATTAGACATGCTAACCAGTCGCCCTCCCACTCTGTCCACCCACCTGTCTTTGATTGCCCACATCTGTGCCAGGGCAGGCATCCACACAGCACAATCCAGTGGGATGAATCATGTGCTCTCTGAGGCAAGGCATGTTGCTAGGCAAGTCAGGTTGTGGGATAGTGCCATGCCGTGGACCCTGCATGCTTGGTTAAAGCCATCGAACCTTGTTCTCCAGCTACTCTGGACACAAGGGATTAGCCTCCCACCCACCATCCCAACTGCTAGGAGCCCTACCTTTCCCTAAGAGAAGAATGGGGAGGCTCAATCCCCAAGAGGCAGCCAGGACACCCCTCCCTGGTCCATCCCACAGGCCCCAATTGGCAACCCCTAATGTGAGTAACATCAAGCTGAACTTGACACTTCCCTCCAGGGCAACCACAATGTTGACGGTTGACAATCTTAACTGAGGCTTATTTTTGGTGTAGGGCTTATATCATGAAGGAACCTGAAAAATCATGCTAGGACTTATTTTCTGGTTGGGTCTTATTTTCAGGGAAACACAGTTATTTCTGTTTTTGGAGATGGCTGTATGTACAGATCCAGTTAATTATTAGATAGATAATAAGATCTAACAAGAAATTGCTTGCTCAAAATTAGATCTTGTCCTTTTATTTTTCTATTTCTTATGTATTAAATGGTCTCTAGTGTTGAGCTCAGGCCTCCATATAATTATATAGATTTTGGGGATGAAGATGCATCCCAATAAACCAGCACTGGAAGACAGGATAGAAAAGATCTCCACAGCCACCATGTATTTCCCTTTGGTGCTCAGGTATGTGGGGACAAAAGTCAGCCAAACGCTGCAGAAAACCAACATGCTGAAAGTAATGAACTTGGCTTCATTGAAACTGTCTGGCAACTTCCTGGCTAGGAAGGCCACAATGAAGCTGAGAAGGGCCAAGAAGCCCATGTAGCCTAAGACACAGTAAAACATGGTGATGGAGCCTTCATGACATTCAACTATGATTTCTCCCAAGAGCGTCTCCATGTCCAAATCTGGAAATGGGGGAGATGTATTCAGCCAAACAACACAAATAGCTACTTGAATGACGGAGCAGAACCAGATAATAGAATAGGCCAACTTTTGGCCTACCCATTTGTGGAATAAGCTTCCTGGCTTTGATGCTAAAAATGCTACAATGACTGTGATGGTTTTGGCCAAAATAGAAGAAATAGCAATAGTAAAGATGATGCCAAATGTTGTTTGTCGGAGGAGGCAAGTGGCCTTATTGGGATGTCCAATGAACAGAAGTGAGCAAAGGAAGCAGAAGAACAAAGAGATAAGTTGAAGGTAGGTGAGGTTGCGATTGTTAGCTTTGACAATGGGAGTGTCCCGTTGCTTAATGAAGATTGTAAATACTAAAGCTGTAAAGAAGGAAAAGAGAAGAGCCAGAGAAACCAGAGTAATGCTCAGTGGTTCTTCAAAGGAGAGGAAATTCTTTGTTTTAGAATGCAGTCATCATGAGCTTGGTTTGGAAACTGATCCTCTGGACAACGGTCACAATACTCCATGTCTGAAAAGAAGAAAATAATTTCTGAACAGAATCAAACTTTTCCTAAGTTTCAGGATTGCTTTTCTAGACTTCCTTGCAAATAAGAAATTTTATAAACCCTTTTGTAACTCTCTATTCAACCTACATGTAAAAAAAGAATACAGAAGTGAAAAAGTATTTAGATTTTCCTATATTACAATCCTTTTGGCCTATTGGAGTACACTACATTTAGTAGCACTTCTGAGCAAGGGAATCGCATGCCTTATTTTCTAAATATCTGTCATCTAGTGGAGAAGAGAAAGGAGAAGCTTTAGATCCTGGAAAACAGGCAGTAGCACTAGAACAGAGGTGTTGAACTCACATCATCACAGTGACATCAAGTGATGCATCATGACTTATTAACCCTTTGCTAAGTTGGGCATGGGAGTGGCCAGCACATGACCTATCTGGCCCACGGGCTGTGAGTTTGACAGCCCTGCACTAGAGAAGAGGAGAACAAGAAGTGTCCTATTAATCCTTCCTTGCTTCATGGAAGTGCCACATCATTTGAGTTAGATTCAACTTTAAGTATAGAGAGCTGGGCTGCAGGACTGCTCTTCTTTTTCCTGCCTTGAGATGCAACAGTAAAGTTTGCAATAATATTGAATAATTACTGAAATAATATTGTAGAGATTCTGTTTAATTAGGCTGCAGACCTTTCAGACAAAGTTCCATTGGGATGTTATGAATCTTACCCATTTGTCTGGATATCATCTTTTCTGGACACGGAGCACAAGCATAGCAGCAAAATTTCTGCCCTTCAATCTTGTTCTTCATTTTTCCAAGAGGACAAGGATCATTACATAATGAGACAGGAGGCAGCTATCCCCCCAAAAAACAAAGAGGTCAGAATTAACTTTTTGTTTTTACTTCCAGCGAATGAATATGAATGAGAAATTTGAGAGCCAGCCATCTCGTGAAGCAGACTCAGATGGTTTAACCATAATTTATTAGGTTAACCAGGGGGGTGGGATTCAAATCTCTTAACAACCGGCTCCGTGGGCATGGCCTAATTTGTAGGTGTGGCTCAGTGGTCATGTGACTGGGTGGGCATGACTTGCTGACTGGGCATAGCTTGGTGATCACGTGACTGGCTGGGCATGGCTTGTGTGTAAATATGGTAAATATTTACGTAAATATTGAATATTTTTATATAAAAAAGAGCAACTTTTACCCAAAATTAGGCAAAGCAGGCAGCCAGAGTTGCTTGCAGAATCACAGATTCACTCACAGATCTACCTTTCTGCAATCTGCTGCCTGAGTCTGCACTGAAAAATAGAAGCTTCAGTCCTCAAGAAGGTTCAGCTCTGCTCTCAGGATATTTCTCCTCCCTTCAACCTCCTGAATACTGCCCCTGACTGGGCCTCAGGGAAGCTTCCTGGGTGAAGGCAAAGCAGTAGAACAGTGATTCAGATTAGCTAGAAAGCAAGAAATCTGATGATTTCCTGCTTTCTAGCTAATCCAAATCACATGGCAAAGCTGATAGTTGGAACGGCTGATTGTTGGGGGAAAAAAATGAAAAATAGCAACTTACCAAAAATTAGGCAAAGGCACAATGCAGACAAGTTGGTTGGTGCACATGCAAGATAAGGAATGACTGGGTGGAGTGGGGTGGGGTGAGACAGTGGTGCAATTTGCTGATTCTCTGAACTGCACAAAATCGTAGCAACTGGTTCTATAGAACCAGTCCGTACTGGTAGAACCCCACTTCTGAGATTAACCAAAGATTAATTAATGAATTACAGCCCAGATTTATATCCAGAGTTTGATTACTTCCAATATTCTTCCACATTCAAGTTGCTGATTACTACCTATAAAGTCCTACAGGGCACAGGACCTAGTTCCATGATGCCCAGCCTGTCATCCATCATATCTGCATGGCTGGTGCAATCTGGCAGGGTAGTGCAACAGTTCTTGGAACTGTTGAAAGGACTGTGTTGTAACAACAGTTCCAAGAGGCTCCACACCCATTTGCACTACTCAGGTGATACTAATGACATAGAAAAACCTCCAAGTGGCCTCAACAACTCTCTAAAAGAATGCAAATGACCAGCTGTCTGCAAGGAGTATAAATCCTTCCATTTACATCATCCAGTCAGAAATGAAGCAGCTTTTTGGATAAGAAGCAAAATATCTTCCAAAAACCCCAAGAAAGTCCAGTTGCCTCTTGAAAAACCACTTTTGGGACAGTTATGACCTGGATGACTGAGAATCTCCATAGGCAACAAGTTTGGGAATTTTTTTCATAGATATTAACCAGGTTGAGAATTTGATAGACATTCCAGAGAAGAAAAAGGTTTTATTTGATGAGGATAAGCTGGGAGGAGTGACTTAAATATGATGAGTCAATTGGAGTTAGGAAGGATCTTTGTAACTCTGATATATGTAATTGAAAGAAAACCATAATGTAGTTTTGTCTTTATAAAGTGGCTCTGAATTTTTTTTTCTCAAATGCAATGTTCGAGTAATTCCAAGAGTTTATAAAATATTATTGAAATTGAATTTGGAAGTATGAATGCTAGGCGGAAGTAACAAAAGATGCATTTGATTTATTGATTTTAGAAATATTTTTAAATATTTTTATGAATATTTTATTAATAATATTTTTAAAGAAAAGGCTGGAGTTTTAAAATAAATGTTAATAAAAAGGTTTTCCCCTTTAAGGTTAAAGAACTGGAAAGAGCAAAGTAAATTTTGTTAATATAAATGAAAATAGTTTATAAAGATCGACAAGTACAAACAGAAATATGTATTATTTCCCAAGGAAAAAGAAAAAAAGTAGAAATGATTAAATTAACTCTTTTATTCAAAGAAAAGAATATATCTAATTTTGTTTGTCTTTGAAAATTACTTCTGGATTTTGTGCTTTTGGTGGAAAAAAATGTAACTTTGATTTTGGTTTTGCTGGTTAGGTTGGTTTGTTGTAAAAATGTCTAGTATATATTGTATAAAAGTAAAAGTTGAGGTTATATTATTATCTTCTACTGTGCTAAAAGGAGTCAGAAGTCAACACATTTTCCCCCTTTCTATCCTACATCTATTCCTTTTCCCTTTTCCTCCCTTAATTTCCCATTATTTTCATTTTCTTTGTATTTTATATTCTGATGAATTAATAAAAATAAATAAATAAGTGGAAATAATCAATAGATGGATAACAATGCAAAATCCAGTGTAAACATCTGGCTAACTGACAATCAATTTACTGACAATTAATGGAAAGAATCTATAACTTTGAAGATTTGAACAGAGCTGAGAGTTTGGGGTTGTTGTTTATTTAGAAGAATTGAAGACTTTGCCTCTGGCAGCATTACTTATATCATTGAACTGTGGCTACATAGGATTTACTTGTTGAGAATGAAGGTTTAGATATCAACATTTCCTCCAATTGGAGAGACAAACATCTGGGCATGGAACTGTATTTCTCCCATTCATTGAGAGCAAATTTCCTTACAAGGTCAGAAATTCTAAAGAATTAGATTATCCATCATTAAACAGTCCAATACTTTTGTTTTTCACACATCTTTGACAAAGATTGGGCTGCAATGTAATTGGATCCTAGGAGCGAGTTTCTATCTATGGACTAAAGAAAAGGCTAGTCATATGAAAAGCCACTGTATATGAGATTGGTTCTTTTAGTCAATATTATGGTACCTGAGTGAATTCATGATGCCACTGGATTTTGTCTGGATGTATGCAGAAGGTTTTTTCTGGAGGAGCTTGCGGATCTATTTCTCCAACTGGGATGTTGATATAGGAGTTGTTTGGGAAAGTAACCAAATTTACAATGTCAAATCCAGCCTCTAGGACTCCTTCTTCATTTAATTTAATTTCATCTCCAGCATTATTGTTGAAGGACATTCTCTGCAGAAATGAGTGAAGCTTACAGAAGTAAAAGGATAAGGATGAAAGAAACAGATATGTTTCTAACAACAATTCCCAAAAGCACTCCCTTTTAAATTTTGGTGCTTCTTTCCCAGCAATAAAAAATATGGAAGACTGAAACAGTCTGGTTGCCAACTTGTAAAACATTCATGACCTTGGTTCACAGCTAAACTTAAGCAGCTTCATCGTTCCGAAGAGGAAGCCTACAGAAAAGGTGACAGAATGCTATACAATCAGGCCAGAAACATATTAGCAAGAGAGATCACAGCAGCAAAAAAAACCTACACTGAAAAGTTAAGGAATCAGTTCTCAACAAATGAAGCAGGAAACATGTGGAAAACTCTTAAAAACATCACTGGCTACAGCAAACCTCCTTCCCAGGCAGAAGGAAACCAACAACTAGCAGATGACCTGAATGTGTTTTACTACAGGTTTGAAAGGAAACTACAGCCACCTGTCTTCACAACACCCATCTCAAATACAGCAACAACAGCAAAGCCTTCTGTAACTGGCCCCAACCCATTGGGTTCACAACCTCTGGTGATCACAGAAAAAGAACCGCAAGATCTATTTCACAGAAACAAGCCAGGAAAAGCACCAGGGCCAGACAAATCTCAACAAATAAATGCTCTGTCTTACATATTTGCAAAAAAAATCAGAAAATAAAATACAAGCTGAATAGTCAAGACCTTGTTGATGATCCAAGCTCAGTAAAGGACCTTGGAATACTCATCTCAAATGATCTAAGTGCTAGAGCCCACTGTAACTACATAGCCAAAAAGGCATTAAGAGTTGTTAACCTAATCTTATGTAGCTTTTCTCTGTTAATATCACACTACTAACTAGAGCATACAAAACATTTGCTAGACCAATATTTGAATACAGCTCATCAGTCTGGAACCCACATTACGTATCTAATATTAGCACAGTTGAGAAAGTCCAGAAATATTTCACAAGAAGAGTTCTCCATTCCTCTACTCGAAGAATACCTTATGCCACCAGACTTGCAATTCTAGACTTAGAAAACCTTGAATTATGCCATCTTCAGTCTGATCGAAGTATGCTCTATAAAATCATACATTGCAATGACTTACCTGTCAATGAATATTTCAGCTTCAACCATAACAACACAAGAGAACACAATAGATACAAACTCAAGGTTAACCACACCAACAGAGTGGTCAATGTCTGGAATACTCTACCTGACTCTGTGGTTTCTTCCCCAAACCCCCAAAACTTTAACCTTAGACTGTCTACTATTGACCTCACCCCTTTCCTAAGAGGTCTGTAGGGGGCATGCATAAGCACACCAATGTGCCTACTGTCCCTGTCCTATTGTTTCCTTTATTTTTCTTATATGTATCCATTTCATGTTCATAACTCTATATATACTTATACCTATTATCTTGTAAGCAATTGACAACTCAAATAAATAAAAATAAATAAGATAACTCCTTGCTGAAAAGTCTGTGCTGACCAATTGGCCCCCAATTGGCTTTTATCCTTACGATATATGTGTGCGTGTGTGTGTGTGTGTGTGTGTGTGTGTGTGTATGTGTGTGTGTGTATATATATATACATATATATGGATCTTTGGTTGTTCGGGTTTTCTCCCGCGTAAGATTCGAAGTATCTAGACAACGTTTCGATGAAGTCTCATTCATCATCTTCAGGCTTCTGTCTCCGGCTCTGTGCTTCTCAGAGTAATGGAGATTGCAGCTGCTTCCTCCTTTTAACTGCCAGTGGGGGTGGGACTTGATTGGGTGGGGGCCCGAACAACCAAAGATCCACATACAAATACCCGCGAGAACCTCAGAAAACAAATACATACATATATATATATATATTCTTAAGTTTTCGCAGGTACTTACATGTATGGCATTCAGCTTTGTTCGGGTATTTTCCCACATCAATGTAGTTGTGCTTTTAAAGTTGTAGCAATGTTTCGGCAGAATCTCATCTGCCATCATCAGGCTTCTGTATAGTGTTCATCTGTGAGTCAGACTTTTATAGTGGTTTCAGATTTAAATTTGGGGCAGCCTATTGCTGTGCCAGAATGGTTTTTTCTTCATCCTGATTGGTTGGGAGTCTTGGTCTGTGTTTATTGGTCTTGGAGTTTGCTGTGTTCTGCTTGATTTCTAATATCTTCTGTCTGTTTTTTGGCTCTTTTTGTATCTTGATTGGCTGGCAACCTTGTGTTACTTTATTGGAGGCCTTTAGTGCAGCTTGGCTCCGGGTAAATGGACGGCTATCATTAGTTAGGAAGCTAGGTTTCATCTGCGTTCATTGGCCAGGGCTCTGGATTTGAATTCCAATGCTATCCACAAACCCAAATTATGGTTAAGATACATCGATGACACATTTGTGATTTGGCCCCATGGAAAAGAAAACCTAAACAATTTCCTAACACACCTAAACAGCACACACCCCAAAATCAAGTGCACCATGGAAACGGAAACGAACAAACAACTACCATTCCTAGATGTATTAATCTACAAAAAAAAAACAGATGGCACATTAGGACACACTGTATACCAGAAGAAAACACACACTAACTGCTACCTCAACGCCCAATCCCACCACCACCCAGCACAGATAAACTCCATGGCTAAAACACTAATTACTAGAACCAAACACCTGGCAGACAAGACACACATTAAGACTGAACTATGCACCCTGACTAAAGTACTGACAGCCAACGGCTTCCACAAAAGCAAAATCACTGGCTTGATCCACAAAAACACACTGAGACATAATAGAGACCCAGAAGATGAACAGACCTATGGAACAGCTGTCCTGCCCTACATAAGAGGTACTACAGACAAAATTAGTAAGGTACTACACAGACATCACATCAAGACTGCCTTCAAAACAGACAGAAAAATAGCAGTCATCCTTAGAAACCCCAAAGATAAAATTGACCTGGAAAACCAAGGCATATACGAAGTCCCCTGTGCATCATGCCCAGCCACATACATTGGACAGACTAATAGAAGAATAAGTACCCGCCTGGATGAACACAAAAATGCAGTCAAAAAGCTGGAACACACTTACTCACTAGTCCAACACATGGAAGCCACAGGTCATAGCATCAACTTCAATGGCACCAAAACCCTAGCCACTATAGAAAACCCCAGCCACAGAATCGACAGAGAAGCCATAGAAATCGAAAAAAGACCAGAAAGCATGAATAAAAGAGATGATTCCACCAGACTGCCAATCATTTGGAAGCCTGCACTCACAAACAAAAAATATCTCCACACCACAAGCCAGGCAAACATCTGGGCACAAACAGATCCCCCCTGATACCTCCAGCTCAAACACACCCCAACCAGGCACCCAGATGAAATCTAGCTTCCTAAGTAATGATAGCTGTCCATTTACCCGGAGCCAAGCTGCACTAAAGGCCTCCAATAAAGTAACACAAGGTTGCCAACCAATCAAGATACAAAAAGAACCAAAAACCAGACAGAAGATATTAGAAACACCAATCAAGCAGAACACAGCAAACTCCAAGACCAATAAACACAGACCAAGACTCCCAACCAATCAGGATGAAGAAAAAACCATTCTGGCACAGCAATAGGCTGCCCCAAAATTAAATCTGAAACCTCTATAAAAGTCTGAGTCACAGATGAACACTATACAGAAGCCTGATAATGGCAGATGAGATTCTGCCGAAACGTTGCTATAACTTTAAAAGCACAACTACAATGACGTGGGAAAATACCAGAACAAAGCTGAATGCCATACAAACACACACACACACACACACACACACACACACACACACACACATATATATATATATAACAAACTTTATTCAATTTTTCACATAAAAACAAAAAGGTCTTTTTAGTGGACAATATATTTCTGGATCATTACTTTTACATTCAAATATGACAATAGCTATACATTCATATATGCATACTTAATTCTATTATTACCTTTTCCATTCCAAACTTTCAGAAAAAAGAAAAACAAGCAAATTACTACTAATCTCTTACATTAATCTCAATCCAAGCATCCTTTCATTTCATTTCAGTTATTTCAGATATAATCTTTAATATTTATTTTAAGAATAAAAATAACCATATATGTTTGCCTAATAAAAAAGGTTACCAATGTCTCTCCTTTCTTTTAATAGTCTGTGTTAGCTTATTAATTTAAATAGTTCCTTAATCTGTCATATTTTCTTTTCATCACACATTCTTTCTATAAATTCTAGATTAATACAAGTTTTAACACAAGAGAGAAAGAAACAAGCATAGGTTTCCCCCCTTTTATTGCTTTGAGTGTGACACCTCAGTGGTTAAAATATACCTTTATTCTGTCGTCTTAATTACCAATAAACCTTTATTTTTAAGTAGTTACAATAATAATTGCATATTTTCATTTAGATTCTGCAATATATTTCCCCCCACATAATTTTATTTCTAATTTCAAAAAAGTAAAAGGGAAAAATTGACTATTTAATTCCTGGTCACAGATATTGACCTCATTTTTAAACATCTTCACATTCATTTCAATTATTACAATTTCTTCAATAGACCTTAACTTTTCTTTTAAAGATAAAAATGTATATTCATCTAATAAGAGTTATCAATATCTATCCCTCCTTTAATAATCTATATTATCCTATTTTCTAAGTATTTTTTAATTGCAAATATATTCTTGTTACTCCTTGTCACCCTGCAGAATCCCCTTTTTAATTCATCAGCCATTATCTCTATAAAAACAATTTCTTTTCATCATTTTACTATTTCCGTGTTTCTTTATTCCCTGCACCTGTTTCTTACTGCCTCTCCTCCCCCACTTTTTCCCATATCTTTTTTCATTCCAGTTTATATCCCTCTCTTTCTTGATATCTTCCTTTTCCCTTTTCTGCTGCACCTTTCTACCTCTCCTGATTTCACAGGTATTCCCCTTTTTGATTACCATCTCAAATATCAACTTTTTAGCCTTCCTTCTTTTTCCTCATCTTTGCAGTGTTCTTTGTGTTAATTGTCTATTTAAGATGGCTTCTCCTTGAGCCGACTCCTCCTCCTCTGAAAGTTCTTTCTTTTTGTTCTTCAATCGCCATTTCCATTTCTTCTAACACAGAGTAAAGTGATTCGCCTCTTTCCTGTAGTAATTCTCCGATATTTTTAAGTTCCATTTTTAATTCCCAAAGAGATATCATTATTTCACACTCTTGTATTTTATGATTGTTAAAGTCCACAAAGAAACCACTTTTACTTTCCTCCTTTCTTCTTTCAATTTTCTAAAGTTCTCAATTATTCCCTCCCAGGGTCTATACCAAAAATATCAATCAATCCCACAGTCAGTCTTTCCTTGCTTTTTTCTTTATTCTGGTTCTGCTTTCACTTTCTAAGATTCTTACTTTGTTTCAATATTTCTTTAGTGTTATATCCACACAAGCCCATTCAGAAACAGGATGCTTTCCCTTTTGTTTGAGCTCAAGTTTTTGTCAAAAGGTGGCACTCTCCATTATACAAAGTCTTCACCTTTCCCCCCTATTTTATTATTTAGGGTTTTCAAACCTCAGTATTCCAGAGCAATCCAGTCTCCAATTTGTAAATTTTATTATTATTATTTTTTGACAATCTTAAGTCCAGCTTTATTTTATTTATTGCCAAAATATTTTAATCCAATTTAATTAAGTCTTTGATTCAGGCTTCTTCCTTTCCCAGTTTGAAACCCCGCTTAGCTGTTAAAATTATTTTCTTGTTTTTTTCCTGTCCCTTTGTATTTTTACCACTCACTTTTCTTTTCTTAAAAGTTCAATGTTACCTTAATTCCGGGGTAATTTTTGTTTGTTTTGCCCAATTGTCCTGGCTCAAATGTTATCCACCTCTTTCATCACTCCTGCACAAATCTTAGTCCAGCTGAGTCCTCCTCTTCAGTGTGGACATTTTGGACCACCGCTTCAGTTATCTTTGGGGGGAAAAAGACCAAGCCCAGAAGGGGAGATGCGTCTCCCTTCAACCTGGCTGGTGGCTTCCCCTTACTCCACTGCCCTTCCAAGGCAGCTTCAGCCTGATCGCAATGATCAGGGCTCTCCAACAAAAGAACATGGAACAACGAAAGAGCCGCGGACAGTCGTGATCTACAGTCTGTCAGCAAGGAGGGCTCAATCTGGAAGTCTCATCCTTACGATTTATATTAACTATTTCCTAGTATGATTTGATTGCTTATTGTACCCTCTGACTACCACTAAGTGTTGTACCTTATGATTTTTGATGAATGTATCTTTTCTTTTATGTATACTGAGAGTATTTGCACCAAGACAAAGTCATTATGTGTCCAACCACACTTGGCCAATAAAGAATTCTATTCTATTCAGTTCTATTCTTGGTCTGCTCTCAAGCTGCCATAGGTGGGCGGGGGGGGGAAACTGATGGAGCAGCATGGGAGCTACAATCAGAAGCACATCCACAGCCTGTGAAAGTGCTCCATTGGAGAATGTGATTTATGACACACCCTGGGGGAGGGGGGTAATAGGTGGGCTGTGAATTACATGAGTCAGAGCTGATTTCATTCGGGTATGTGCTGACATATTGCTCCTAATAAATAACTGGATTTCATTTGAAGCTGGGCTCAAGACTCATGGTTTAATTAGGGCATCCGACAGAACCCTGACACTAGTTCTTATTGTTGGATTATAAGCCCATTAGATACTAAAATATATTTTGCTACTTAGTGATTTTGTTTTGAGACATTCCAGCAAGATAATTTAAGATAAGTGTAAAAAGAAGCAATGGGAAGAAAACCAGAGAGCCAAAAAAGGCAGAAAAAGATTAAAGACCAGTTGAATTGATGTGGAAAGAGGGAAATTGAGATGTTTAACAAAAGACAGTATGTTCAATGGGCCAACATTGATAATGTATGAATGTTGAATAAAGATGAACATCTATGGTGTTTAGATAGCTGACCCACAAAGATCTAGAGTCTTTATGTCCTGGAACTCTGTTTTAACTACGGAAAATATTTTGAAAGGGCACCAAGAAAGAGGAAATCTCACCTGCCAGGCTTCTATTGTGTTTGATTGTATTTGATCCATGTCCTTTTGTACCTTCTGATGTGTCCTAATTGTGTGAGCAGCATGCAAGGCTTGAGCCACAGCATAGACAGCATTATAGATACTGTAACTATGGCTAAGCATGCTGGTTTCAAAGAAGGGTGCGAGAAGGTCCTCCAGTCTTTCTTCTCCAGTACACTCCCCATCTTCAGGAGCATCTTTATTTGGTATTGAGCAGCTAAAAGCTTGGTTCCAAAAATCTTTTATGAAGCCATCCTGATTTGCCCCAGAAAGGGTGATAGCCTGTATATATTGTTGGAAACCTGGAATTTCTTTTTTGGAAATTGAGAAGGAAATGGCTCCATGAAATCTTTGTATATCAAGCTCCTTTTGGAAGGCATGTAATGTGAAATCATTTTGTGCCGTTGTGATCCACACTTTTTGTGTATTAAGTTTTTGTGAAGTATCAAAAGTTGTTGAACCAAAAACCAGGGATGCTAGTAGAGTTGAGGCCAACCACATAAAGATTATATTTTCTCCGTGTATAATCACTGCATTTCCTGTTTTCTCTGTGAACAAATTAACGTGCCTTACGCATCGATCAACCATGTCAGATGGTTCATAAAAATGGAAATTTCTGTCAACCCTTTTGATGAATTCGGAGCAGATTTTGTTTTGTGAGAGCATGGGTTCCATAATTTGGATGAAATGCTCTCCATGTTTGTCATCTGTAATGACAAATCTTACCCATTTCCATCCAAAGCACAGGAGGAGCTGGACTAAACCCTCGTACTGGAGAGCTTCATCAGGGGCCATGCGATAAAAAGGGGGAAAACACGATTCATCAGTCGCTACCAATTGAAATGAGCCATATGAAATCTAAAGTAAAGAAAGGAGGGATGAGAGAAAGAGAGGGTATTTATAACGAAAGTGAACTCTTTCTATTGATTTAAACCACTTCAAAAATATGAAAATTTAATAATTTCATTTAGTTTAGAGATTTCTGCAAAAGCTATCTGTTTTGATACATTCCTATCTACTTCTCTGCCTATCATCTTTCTCTCTCTCAATACCTACCTACCTACCTACCTACCTACCTACCTACCTACCTATCCATCCATCCACCCACCCACCCACCCACCTATCTATCTATCTATCTATCTATCTATCTATCTATCTATCTATCCATCCATCTATCTATCTCAACCCTTTTCCTTGTACCTAATATTCCATATGTTGTCCTCCAAATTTTAAATATTAAACCCATATGCTTACATATATTATATTTAAAATATACAAATTGAAATCAGTGAGGCATGTAATGATAGCCTCAATAATCATGAAGTTTCAAATATGCCCTAAATTTTTTAAAGTGCGGATTCATCTCACAACTTTTGAAAGTAGCCATATACTGAAATGAAATCTAGGTTAGTCAATACTGTTTTTTTTAGTCAAATTCTACATCTGATAAACCATGTTCCTTGATGGGAAAATCAAGAGATTATAATCTGTGTGATAGTAGTAATTCCACAATTCTACCCCTTCTAATCTATGCATCCAACCTGTGGAATCTTGAAAAGCTGCAAAATTTCTGCCATACGTAAGGAAGTTTCAGGGCTCATCCCTCCGATGATTCCTACAATTTTCTTTTCAGTCCCACAAATATAATTGGGGACAATTTTATGCAAGTTAAAAAGCAGGTCCAGAGTGGTACGATAGGTCATTAGTGCATCGGAGTAGCTGTCATAGATGTGGAATCCGAGAGTGATGTTGGGCAAGATGTGAGGGTCCTTGTTGATGTCTTTCACGGCAAACACTAAAGCCAAGATGTGCTGGTAGAACTTTGTTATCACACTGCAAATAAATTGACTTGCTTCAAAAGAAAATTATGCTATCCATTATGCTACCAAAGAGCTATCCAGTGAGAAAAAACAATGATATGAAATATTTTTCAATTTTGCTTTTGTAGACTTTGCACATTAAAGATACTGCTGAATTGTCACAATTTCTCTCTTAAAATTCAAGATTCATATCTTCATATAAAGTATTTATTTGAATTCTTTAACAGATAATTAAACTTTGATAGACTGTGATACAAATTAAAGGAAGGGTGATCTATGTAGTTGACTACAAAGTGATGAGTTACTGTATTACAGATTAATTGGAGGTACTATGAAAGAGTTTACAGGAGGATTTCAATTCTGAAATATCTGAATTGTTGTCATGGAGGTCTACAGAAATAGGAATTCCTATTTCTTCCCATCCTTGGAAAAGGAAGGTTATTTTGATCTTAACATTCCCTGAAAGTTCTAATCCTCTATAAACTTTCATTTAATTCATTCTTTAAAAACATTCACAATCAGATTAAGGGTAATCAGCGTTGTAAAAATTAAACATTTTGCTCTTTGAAATGAGACAAAATGTTGGATAGCAATAAACATTAAATCCTCCAGAAGAAATGACCCAAAGCTCTGAAGAGGTTACTGAGGAGGAAAAAATACAATAGGTTGATTTTTCCATTAGAATCTGAGCTGAGTGGAACTAATTTATGCATATATATTACATAAGATTTTATGATGAGGAATATAGAGCTGGCGAAGAGCCATATATTTAGAAGTTCATGTTTTCTTCCACACCAAACTGTTTCTGCTCTAAGAGCTTAAGAGAAGACTGTGAGTAGAAGAACCCACATTTCTACTATTGCTGTGAACTGTTGCATTTTGGGTTGCTGTTATAAAGGTTCAAAGTAAGATGCTCTGGGATCTTTTTGAAATAGGAGCTCAACTATCTAATCAATATATGAAAAAATAGAGACACGATATTAATAAGAATTGCTTCCTCAGGGTTTTGGAAATTATTTTTTATTCTGCAGTCAGTGCATTGCTGGTTCTAATGGTCTAAGGAAAGTTTGAGGATAGAAAAAGATATATTTAAAATATTATGGAGCCTTTTATGTTATGGTGAATTAGGACTAATGCTTTTTTCCAACTGGATATTAAATTCCATTCTGAACTCAGTATCAGCCTGCCCTGGTCTATTGTCCTTTTAACTTAAATTAGAGTATTGGATGTAGAATAAATATATTACTTCTATTTATTAAGCTGCTATTAAGGGTATTGCCATCATGCATTGTTATTTTGTAACACATGTTGATTGAACCTCTGAGTTTTACAGAAATGGAAAGTAGAGAGCAAGATCAGATTAAAATCAGGCAAGAGAATGATTTCTTACAATGGGATGTCAACTGATTCCATAGAAGGGTGTCTATTGAAACTAATTTCAGGGAACAAGTAATGTACTTGGGACATCAATCCACCAGTGAGAATTTCTCCCTTCTGGTACCATTCATGTGGAATTTTAAGGGATTCATCTCCAGTGCAGTTTAAAAGTTGTACCTTCATGACCAATTCTGGAAGCAGTAATACAGCAATAATTCCCAACATTCCTATTCATTTGGCTTTTCCTGTGTTGTTGTTGCCAGAAGTCTAGATTCAAATTTATCCTCTAGACAGCAGAACAACTGCTACCTACATTGAGATCTGACTTAAGAATTTGTCAACAGAAACAGCAAACTGGTTGTGAATGTAAATGTAGCTAACCTCAGTTTATATCTCTTCTGGTATTTGCTCTTGATATTTCTTCCAGAAGCAGATGGAGAGCCACTGGAGGATTGACCTGTTACTTTAATTACAGTACTTTTGATAACTAGAGAGATGACAATGCGTTGTAGCAATGATGAAAGAAGCATGTTTGTGAAATGCTAAGTGAACTTTTTAAAAGTTGAGGAACTAAGGTTAAGGTCTGTACTATGGAAAAGTAGCCTTTTGTCCAAGATTATGCAAAAAAGATGTGTGGCCGTGTGGAAAGGGAACTTCATGAGGACAGTGGTGATACCCAAGCAGGAAAAGCCCAAAGGGAACATCAGGCCAGCCATAAAACAAACTTGCATAGGAAAAGAGATTTGATAAAAGGTATTGAAAGAAGCCCCCTAGACAAAAGCCAAGTAATTAAGAAAGCTAGGGAAACAAGAAAAAGAAATCCCTTACAAACAAAAGGTCATGCCAAATCAGCAAAACAAATAGACAAAAGATACGAAATGAATTCCATAGCAGACAGGAGATTGCCACCAAACAAATATAAGAAAACATTAGGATGAAACTGATAATCCAATCAAACCACCCCACAGAGTTTACCCTCTGGCGGAAATGAAGACAACCCCCTGACAGGATTTAAAACATTAAGAAATACAAACACAAGCACTCACACACAAAAGGAGAAAAGGTATAAAAATCAGGAGTTTATTATACAAAGATGGCTAGCCCCAGGAACGCAGACTTCTTGCTATCTCTTGCCTTCCTGAAAATTAAAGGAACCTGCTTCCAAGTAGTTGTCTCTGTCTGTGTCCTTGTGCTGGAGCACTCCCAGCAGGAAAACCGAATCCTTAGAAGAAAGGCATTTTACAGCCTTTCAACAATTGCGACCATGAAGGTTTTCCAGCCAACCCTGCCACCGGACCGGGCCCCGCAGATCCAAACCCAGCCGGCATGGACCTTCTTTGTCCAGGAAAACATCCACGGACCCAGCCCGGAAGGCATAAGGGTAGTAAAGGGAGTCCTTGGGCTTTTCTGCTCAACAGCTGCTTGAAAGCAGGTGAGTACCACTTCAAATTTATAATCTTACTAGGGAGGGAGTGGAGACGTGAGTGTACCAGGTGTGTGAGTGTGGGTTTTCTCTGCTGAAACAGTGGGACCTCACCTCCTCTGTGATTGCCAGCCGCACCCCCAGCCAGCTGCTAGCTCAACAAGCCGTGACCGGCTGGATTTGGGAACGCATAGAGGTAATCACAGAGTGTGAGTCCTTATGAAGGCGTAAGAGAAAAACCGAGTGGCTGAGAAAGGAACTGTTGATGGGAAATAAATAGAAAGCAGAATAAATAGTCCCAGTGCATCCCATAAGTAAAGCCCTGTGCATTTAGAAGGGGCCCGTACCGGCTGCTGGCAAACAAAATTGGAATTAGTTTGCCTTACAAAGCAGAGCAGGTCCTTCCAGATCCCCACCTTTAAGGGAGATCTGAAAACTGATGCGGAGTGTAGGAAGGGGCCCGTGCACCGTGCTGCTAGGGGCAGACGGTCCTCCAAGATCCCGTTTTTAGGGGGTCTTAAAACTGACGGCGGAGTTTCCCTACGAGAAAGGGGCCCGTACTCGTGTGTAGGGAAACCAGAGTCCTTTCCAGACCTTTTTGTCTGAAAACTGACGGCGGGAGCCGGCTAAACCAAAGTAATCCCCACATCAGGTAGGGAATATGGGAAGTTGTAGCTCGAGGGCAATGGAAGAGACACCCTTGGATAAATTACTTGAGGCTTGGGACGAAAGGCAAGTGCCTGTCCTAACTGGAAGTGAAAAGAATTTGCAAAAAGTGGGCTAGCAAAAAGTGGGCTTTATTGCGAGATGACATGGGTAGACAAATTTGGCCTGATAGTGGTACTTTAGATTATAAAACCCTGAAAGCACTTAGAACATGCATTAAGCCCAGCCAAATACCCTATTGGTACTGCTGAGGCTGAAATTGTTAGGACCAAAGACCTGACCGAGAAAAAGAAAGAAAGAAAAGCCTGAAACCCATTTCAGGGAAGGGAATACTGAGGCACAGATTATGGCTCCCCTTTAAGCAAGGCAGTGCCAGGCAGAAATAGGGGACAACTAGAACATGTTTTTACCCACACTCCCTTCTCTGCCTCTGACCTTGTCATCTGGAAAAAGGATACCCCAGCTTTCAGGGCTGATCCTCAAACAGTTATTAAAACCCTGAAATCTATCATAGACAGCTATAATCCATCCTGGGGTGACATGACTCTGCTGTTACAAGTCTTTCTAATGAAAGATGAACTATTAAAACTGTTTGGAAAAAAAACAAAAACAGACCAAATAGCCAAACCACCAACTATCCCTGGTCAGGCAGCCCCAGCCCACATTGCAGGGCCAATATATCGCCCTGACTGGGATTATAATGATACCAATCAATGGGACAAATACACTAGAGCAAAAGATAATTTACTAGAAGCTCTAGAGGAAATAAGAAAAAAAAAACTTTTAAACTAGTCTGAATTTCAAAAGAAACAACACAAAGGGAAAAGGAAAACCCTGATGCCTTTTGGGTCCGCCTGTCAGAAGCAGCTACTGCATATGCCCACCTATACCTTAGCTGCCTGAAGGACCAAAGGATTTTAGCTTCAACCTTCGTGGATCAGTCCACCTTAGATATTAAAGAACATTTCCACCGCTTCACCTCTAACTGGCCAACCTTAGACATAGCAGAGTTGTCCAGGATTGCTAACTTTGTCTATGATCAAAGAGACAAGCTGAAAGAGGAAGAGAAAGATAGAAAGAGATGAATAGAAAGACAGGAAGACTTAAAAAATGTTTGCTGTAATGAAACATGATGCCAGACAAATGCCAGAGTAAAACCCCTATAATTCAAAGAAATGCTGGCATTGCGATAAAGCAGGATGGTCGCAAGGCAAATGTCAGCATTGTTATAGGTGCAGACGGAAGGTCATTTCAGCAAGCAATGTAGGCAACAACCCCCCCGCAACCGGTATCACCCACCACCTAGGAACATGAGGCCGCCAATAATCCAGTCCATTACACTGAGCAACAAAGTTTCAGTCACCAGGCACCACCCAGTGCTCCTTTCCTCAATAAATAATAATAGACATCAATGGGAGCAAAGGAGAGAACAAGATTTGCCCCTTCTTGACTAGAACATGACAATGAAAGCACTGAATTCATGGCTACCTTTAGCAGGGCTGGCTATCCCCCTAGAAAATGGCCCAGAGGAACCCATTGTAACCATTCTTATAGGAGGAAAGAAATACAATTGCTTAGTTGGCACTGGAGCCACCTCCTCATTACTGAACCACCATATAAAGCTTCAGTGGCTGAAGGGGCTCAGGATAGCATAATGGGAGGGGGAAGGAATAATCCCCTGTAGAATTTACCCACAACGTACCAGTAGAACTAGGACCTTTCACAGTAGACCATGCATTTACTATTTGCCCCAGTCCCCACTGTCTCTACAGGAAGGATCTCCTGTGTAAAATGGGAGTTACCATAACATGTGGAAAACAGGGGCTGCAATTGGAAATCCCAGGAAAAGGCACACACAAGACAATCATGCTGATAACCAGCAACACAGGACTTCATGAAGATTTAAAAAGCCTGCCACCCTCCTTATGGGGCTGGGATACATCAGAAGTGGGACTACTTAAAGGAGACACACCTCTCTTGGCCACAAGTGCTCCCAATTGCCCTCTTTTATTTCAGAACCAGACCAAGACAAGATATAGGTATTTCCCCCTTTGAGATCCTTTTTGGTCACCCCCCCCCATACCCTACTAGGATCCTCATTCTCAGCCTAGATCCTCATTCCCTTTGCTTCAGATAGGGGGGATAGGGTTCTCTCTTCTTATCTTACAGCCCTGAAAAAGAGACTACAAACCCTCTGGATCCAGAGTGCGCTGACACAGACCTTACCCCTGGAAGAAGCCCTGCACCCATATGAGCCAGGAGATTGGGTGTGGATCAACTTCTTCACCAGAACCTCCCCTCTACAACCCAGGTGGAAAGGACCCTACCAAGTTTTACTGACTACACACACCGCCATAAAGGTTTGCAGAATGAGACTTTTGGCTACATTGGACACATGCAAAGCCAGCAGTCATAGACCATGGTCAGACTCCACCACAATCAATCCCACCCATCAAACTCAAGAAAGATCAGGACACAGATCAATGGACACTTGCAGCATTCTTCAACACTGTTGAACCACACCACTGTGAGGAACCAAGTGCAAATGTTGCATTACACAAAACTGGACTCCTAGGTGCTGAGTTATAAACTTTTTTAAAACCTTTTTTCATCGTATTTTTTTTTAACAAAAGGACTTTAACCATACCTTACTCATAATTTTTGATACTTGACCTTTTACATTTTTACATTGCTATTAAAAAAAAAGAGGAGGGGAGGAAGGAAGAAAGGAATCAAGCAATGGGGAAAATGAAATGCAATATATTCTGTATATATGTATGCATTATTATTATTTTCTGTAATAATTGTAACATTTGTAACACAAGCAACTGTGTTCCTGGAACCAAAGCTTATCCCAGAGAAAGGAAAATATATGGGAATGTTAGTGAAGGAGCTTTGCTTAGCAGGAGGAAATCATAATGTCACTGGTGCAGCACACCTAGGGTCTGAGAATGCACCAGTCTTAGCAACACAGAACTAAAATGCAATTATACAGAGACCATATCATTTTCATATAGTTACCTGAAGCTCCCACCAGGATGGTTTTCCTTTGTGGCTTAAGCCTACTCATACCTTCCTGCAAATGCCACAAATGGCCCCTGCACCTTGGGAAGGTTAACCATGCTTATGCCATCCTTACAGAGACGACACAGGAGAGCCTTCCAAACCCTAGACTCAGACTGTGATTCCAAAGTCTCCCTTCCCACAAAAACCAGAATACATCTCATTGGCAATATCCTTGGTAGGGGTACCTGGATTGGCAGTGCAAAATTCTAAAATTTGAATAGACTAGCATGTACCCTGGCAGTAAGCAGAATTCGACCTCCCATGCCCTGGATGCCCTTAACGGAGAACTGAGGGAGGTCAGAGAAACCCTGCCTTGGAGAATTGGGCAGCAACAGGCTTCCTTCTCTTGAAGCATAACTATGGCTGCGAAAAATTCCAAGGATGTGTTGCCTCAATCTGGACAAAACCTCAGAACTCGTAGGGGAGGGACATCCACCACCTGAAAGAGCTATCTCAGAATATTGGTCAGGAGCAATCATTCCTGGACTTTTCATGGCTCTTCTCATGGATGCCAGATTTCCATTGGCTCAAAATCCTTATAACAACCACAGTCACCATTTGTGTCTTTGGAGCCTCATGTGTTGCCTCTGTCGATGCATACCACCCTGCCTTAGCTGCCTAAGGCCTGTATTCCCTCTCAGAAGAAAATTAAAGGGAGACAGGCAGCTGATAATGATCCAGATTGATCACAAATAACAAGTATACCCAGACATTCAATCAGAGACCACCCTTTTAAAAAAAAAAAATGAAGGATTGTGGAAAGGGAACTTCATGAGGACAGTGGTGATACCCAAGCAGGAAAAGCCCAAAGGGAACATCAGGCCAGCCATAAAACAAACTTGCATAGGAAAAGAGATTTGATAAAAGGTATTGAAAGAAGCCCCCTAGACAAAAGCCAAGTAATTAAGAAAGCTAGGAAACAAGAAAAGAAATCCCTTACAAACAAAAGGTCATGCCAAATCAGCAAAACAAATAGACAAAGATACGAAATGAATTCCATAGCAGACAGGAGATTGCCACCAAACAAATATAAGAAAACATTAGGATGAAACTGATAATCCAATCAAACCACCCCACAGAGTTTACCCTCTGGCGGAAATAAAGACAACCCTGACAGGATTTAAAACATTAAGAAATACAAACACAAGCACTCACACACAAAAAGGAGAAAAGGTATAAAAATCAGGAGTTTATTATACAAAGATGGCTAGCCCCAGGAAGCGCCAGACTTCTTGCTATCTCTTGCCTTCCTGAAAATTAAAGGAACCTGCTTCCAAGTAGTTGTCTCTGTCTGTGTCCTTGTACTGGAGCGCTCCCAGCAGGAAAACCGAATCCTTAGAAGAAAGGCATTTTACAGCCTTTCAACAGCCGTATACATCCTTTTAATATTTCAATCAAACACACCAACACATATACACATGCATGTGAATGAAGACAAATGTATGTGTCCCAGGACAATGTTGCAATCTGGGTTGGTCATCAGGACCAGAGGTTTAATATTTGGAATTTTTGTACTTAATTCATTGGCTGTATTTCCTTGTGCTGTCAGGTCGTAAGCTCTTAAGTATGTTATAAGTTGGTGATAAATCACCATTCCTTTTGACTGACAAAGGCCCTGTTTCTCAGGCTTCAATCATTTCCCTGGCTATTTTTGTACCTGCTTGGCCAACAATCTTAGTAGCTGTGCAATTGAACGTGTGTCCTGGTTGAATCTATATCCAATGTGGAGTTGAGGACTTGACAGCTGAAGGAAACAACAGCCATTGACTTAATAGCTGGCTATGAACATCTCACAAAAACGCCACACACCACCAGGCACCATATAAATACTATGCATTGAATAGCCCAAACCACATATTCTGAAAGAGAGAAGTTTCCCAAGGATAGGTGCCAGCATGAGTCTAAAAGCTAGGAAAAGTAAACCTTTGTTTCTGGTGACCAAACTAGATTGGAACCTACAACACACACACACGCGCGCACGCACGTGCGCACACACACAGAGACACATTTTAAAGTTCATTATCTTTAACCTTTTGTGATTGTTAAAGATTGCATTCATTATGAAACCTATGTGGTGCCCCCTCATACATGTGAACTGCTGAACATGCTCTTGTAAGAAAATGACAGGAAACTGAACTGACCCAAAGGGGCAATAGGAAGAATACTCAGTATGGAACCTGTGGCACACAAAACTAAATAGTATTCACTGACCATATCACAAAAATAATATGGCTAGTGTCAGCCCTGGATCCATCTTGATTCAGATTTTGGGTTGCCACAGTGGGGGATGGGCAGGCTGTGGGAATGGGAGAGTAGCAAAGGGAGTATAGCCACAACAGCATTCTTTTGCCAGAGATTGAGGACAAGTTGCTGGCTTCTGGGAGTGACTGGAACTTGGCGGCAGTTGAGACAGGGGTTGATTGGCTAATGTGAACTGGGAGCCACTAAATGGGGCAGGGTGTGAGTTTTAGTGTGTGGGGGGGGAAATGCAGGAATTCAGATTTGGGTTTTCCCCAGATGTGCCAACATGACTCCTCTAATAAATTCTTACTTTGATGGACTTTGTCTCAGAGTTTTGAATTGTCTGGAGGGTTTAATTGGAATACTGACATTGTTCTGTATTAACATTCTTGAAGACTCGCATTCTGATTGGTCCACCCGGACCGCAACATGATTGGCTGACTGAACTCCTGTGATTGGAGCGCTAAGAATCTACTGCGATTGGCCGAGCCGATCACGGGAGATTCAAAGCGCTGCCATTGGCTGCCGAGCCGCCGGCCGGCTGTATAAAGCCAAGTGGCTCGCAAGCCTATTCTGTTCTATTCTTAACTTTCAATAAAGAGCTGAATGTACACTCCTGAGTCTCGCCTGTCCATGTGAACCGATCTACCCGATCTAACACTGGCGATGAAGGTGGGATCGTGAGGTGAGGAACCAACCAGCACGTGGCAAACGGCGCGCAACAACCCACAAGATGGCCAGAAGCACCCCGCCACCCCTCCATTCGACCCAGCCACCGAGGACTGGGAATCGTACACCGATCGCTTCCAGATGTTCCTGGAATGCAGCAATCTCAAGGATGCCAATGGGCAGAGGAAACGGGCCATGTTCCTGACAGATTGCGGCCCCGTGGTATTCAAGATGGCCAAGGCACTGGCAAAGCCCGCCGATGTAAAAGAAATGGACTGGGCTGACCTCGAGCCCATCTTGCGCTGCCATTATGCCCCTGCCGTGTCCATACTCATCTGTAGGCACGACTTTTACCGGCGAGATCAGCGCGAGAGCGAAACCATAGGTGATTTTGTGGCCCAGCTAAGGAACCTAGGGGGTCTATGCAGGTTTGCCGATCTGGACGAGGCGTTACGTGACCGAGTCATCCTCGGACTCAGAGACCCCGTACTGCAGAGCTGGCTGATGGCCAAGGGTGACATCTCCCTCACCGACGCCCTCGCCGAGGCAACTGCAGCCGAGGCCACCTGCCAATCGGCAGCCCGGATGCGGCAGGCGAACACAACTGAACGACCGCCAAGCAACGAAGTGACCCCGGCACCAGCGAGGCCCGGAGAAGCCAGCCGCTGAGAAACAACCACACATCACAGTGACATTGACCCCCAATCTGACATCGATGATGAGGAAGAGGAGATCCACCCGCTCCAGGCTGAGCGCAACCGGTGGGACCGGAAGGGATGTAAGTCGGGATTCCATTGCGCCGGCTGTGGCGGCGACCACCCCTGCTCCAAATGCCGCTTTCTCGATGCCATCTGCCCGCATTGCAAGAAGCGGGGGCACATTGCCAAGGTGTGCTGGAACAAGAAAAACTACAGCCCACAACGATAAGGCAGCAGCCCCCGACGATGAGGGGGCACCCCCCCAGAAACCGAGACCGCCAAACCAAGAGCCGATGGAGCTGCGACGGCCACAGCAGATGACTCAGCGAAGCACAGCGGCACGAAGAAACCCACCAGACGGTCGTCATCGGCCACTCATCGACCATGGATGCCCGAAAGGTACACGTGGAGGTGAGCATCGAAGACCAGCCCTGCAAGATGGAAGTGGACTCCGGGTCCTACCTCTCCATGGTCTCTTGGTGCACAATCAAGCGCCTAGTGCCAACCATCCACCATACAAGCTAGACGACCAAAAACTAATCTGAAGGACTACCAGGAAACTGCATCCCTGTAGCCGGCATCGGACATTTAAAGTCACCTTCAAAGACCACACCAAGGTATTGCCACTTACAGTCGTAGACAAAGACTGCCCCAGCTTGCTCAGCCTGCAATGGTTCTCCCCACTGGGAATAGAAGTGATGGGCATCCACCACACAGTCGAGGCTGACTGGGAAGCGACGCTCGTGAGGGACTTCCAGGAGGTCTTCGACGACTCTCTAGGCAAGTACCGAGGGGCCCCTATCTCCTTCAACCTTAACCCTAACGTTGCCCCGATCCGCCTCAAACCGCGGTGAGTGCCATTCGTGCTCAAACCTAAAATCAATGAGCAACTAGACAAGCTCGTCGCACAAGGGGTTTAGAGCCAATTGACCATGCCCCCTGGGAAACACCCATAGTCACCCCCATCAAACCCGATGGCTCCATAAGAATCTGCGGTGATTATAATGCCACCCTCAACCACGCACTACAGCATAGCGCCTACCCCGTCCCAGTAGTACAGCACCTTCTGCACTCACTGGGGAGAGGCTGGGTCTTCGCAAAACTTGACCTGGCGCAAGCCTACCAGCAACTGCCAGTCGATGTCAAGACAGCCAAAGCGCAAATGATTGTCACACACCGGGGGGCTTTCCGATGCAACCGACTCCAATTTGGAGTCAGCGTCGCCCCAGAAGTCTTCCAAAGCCTCATGGAAAGACTCCTCCAGGGAATAAAAGGAGTGGTCCCCTACTTTGATGACGTGCTGGTCGCAGCCGCCAACAAGGAACAATTGGAAACCCATTTAAGGGCAGTGCTGCAAAAATTCAAAGACGCCGGCCTTAAAGTAAAAAAAACACAAATGCCAACTCTACACTGAGAGGGTCGAATTCCTGGGGTACCTCCTAGACCGGCATGGAATCCACCCAAATGGAAAGAAACTCAGAGCCATCAAGGAAGCCCCCACACCAACAAACAAGGCGGAACTACAGGCGTTCTTGGGACTGCTTAACTTTTACAACGTTTTCCTACCCCAGAAGGCAACTGCGGCGGAACCCCTGCACTGGCTACTTGATAAAGCAGCCACCTGGACCTGGGGGAAGTGGGAGGAGGCTGCATTCCAACAGACAAAAAACCTGCTAACATCAGACGCCGTCCTGATCCAGTATAGCGAGACCCTGCCGCTAACGGTGACATGCGATGCGTCGCCCTTCGGCATCAGAGCAGTCCTCAGTCACACCCTACCCAATGGGAAGGAAGCACCCATTGCCTTCTTCTCAAGGACGCTGGCCAGACCGGAGAGAAATTACAGCCAGCTGGACAAAGAAGCCCTCGCCATCGTCTCCGGAGTGAAAAGGTTCCACGAGTACCTTTACGGTAGGACCTTTTCAATCATTATGGACCACAAACCCTTACTCGGAATACTGGCAGGGAACAAGGCCACCCCAAACATCCTGTCACCCCGGATAACAAGGTGGTCCGAGTTCCTTGCCGCTTACTCGTATGAACTGTCACACCGGCCCGGCAAGAATATCCCGCACGCAGACGCACTAAGCTGGTCACCCCTACCAGACTTAGACAACGACCCAGTGCCCACAACAATGACCCTGCAAATAGAGACGCTACCCAGCCCGCTCTTAACCGCGCCAGACATTGCCCGAGAAACAAATAAAGACAAACGGCTGGTGCGTGTATTGAGCTGGGTAGAGTGGGGGTGGCCGGAAAATGAGGGCAGCGAACAGTTCAAAGTCTTCAGGAACCAGCAAACCGAGCTGTTCACACAAAAAGGGTGCATACTCTGGGGAGACCGGGTAGTTATACCAGAGACACTACAGAAAAGAGTGCTGGCAATGCTACACGAGGGGCACCCGGGTGTTGTCAAGATGAAAGCCCTGGCCAGAAGTTACGCTTGGTGGCCAGGGATGGACAAGCAAATCGAGACATGGGTGCAACAGGTGCCAAGAGATGAGATCCACCCCCCCGCCGCTCCAGTCCTGGAATGGGAAACCCCCAGGGGACCGTGGTCGTGAATACACATAGACTTCGCCGGACCGACCAAGGGGCATACATTCCTCATCACTGTGGACGCCTACTCCAACTGGCTGGAGGAAAGCACCATGAGGACAACAACAACAGAAGCGGTCATCGATAAACTTAACAGACTCTTTGCGACACATGGGTTGCCAGATGTCTTAGTGTTGGATAACGGCCCGCAGTTCATGGCACTGGCATTTGAAAGATACCTGGCCGAGCGGGGCATCAGACACGCCCTAACCTCGACGGTTCACCTGGCGGTGAATGGACGGGCGGAACGGATGGTTCAATACACAAAGAAAACCACCCAGAAAATTGAAACCGGCGACATTCAAGAAAAGATAAACAGAATGCTACTCATACAGCATATTACACCCAGCACGACCACAAACAAAAGCCCAGCAGAACTACTGATGGGCAGGAAATTGAGGTCCCCGCTGGACTGGCTACACCCCACCTACAATCCAGAGAAACCCCCAGATTCCTCCAGCCGGCACCGGGCATTCAACATCGGGGACACAGTCTACGCAAAGAACTTCACGGGAGACCCACTCTGGGTACCTGCGCAAATAACACAGGTAACCAGCCCCCAGTCATACAGACTCCAAACCATGGATGGAAGAAGCTGGAAGCAGCACATCGATCAGCTACGGTCTAGGCTAGCCGCCAACACCCCCGATGCCTCGACAACAACAACTACAGAAAGCAGAGAGGGAGGGGGAACCACAACAACCAAGCAGGGGGACGACAAAAGGCCAGAAACGCCAGCGAAACACCCCCAAATGCAAGCCGAACACCCCCCACCAAAAGATAGCAACGTCCAAATAAACCAACCATACTCACCAGCAGACCTCGAGCTGTCGCAGATGGGAGCTTCACCTGGAAGGTACAGCCAAGCCAGTTCAACCAGCCCAGAAAGACCAGGCGGGAGCAGCAGGGACTGCAGCTCGACCGACCCAGGTAGTCTGGGCGGGAGCTGCAGCGACAGGCCCGGCTCACCCTTCCAGGTGGTTCCATTGAAAGGGTTGAGAGCGACGCGGAGCCCATCCGAACCGGCCGACGATCACACACAGACGGAGCCACGCAGGTCAACCAGGCAGGTACGGAGCCCCGCCTACTTGCGCGACTACGTCACCATGCTACGTCGGATGAAACCATGAGGGGAGGGGTGTTCTGTATTAACATTCTTGAAGACTCGCATTCCGATTGGTCCACCCGGCTCGCAACGTGATTGGCTGACTGAACTCCTGTGATTGGAGCACTAAGAATCTACCGCAATTGGCCGAGCCGATCACGGGAGATTCAAAGCGCTGCCATTGGCTGCCCAGCCGCGGGCTGGCTGTATAAAGCCAAGTGGCTCACAAGCCTATTCTGTTCCATTCTTAACTTTCAATAAAGAACTGAATGTACACTCCCGAGTCTCGCCTCTCCATGTGAACCGATCTACCTGATCTAACAGACATTATCCCGAATCTCCTTCTAAAGAAAATCCCAAGGACTTCTCGCAAAAGCAGTGCCACTGAGCTCCAAAAACACTTTGACTTAATGGGGTGTAAAGACTCAGGGAAGATGGAGCAGGGAACCAGAACCCCTGAAGAGGCTATTGAATCCACTTCAGAGGATGTTTGCGGAGCCCTGTGCTATCCATCTGCGGTAGCTGAAGCAGAGTCAGTGGAGGGGCACCTGATCCAAGGAGCCAGTCCTATGGTAATCCTCACCAGCCAGACCAACTGCGCAGCTAGAGTTGGAGTCCGTGATGATAGTTCCAGGACCTCCAGGGGTATCTGGACAACCTGAAAAAGTGGCAACCTTCAAGTGGAGACCATCAAAACCCCTGAAGCTTAATGGTCCAGGGAATGGAGATGTCATCTGTCGTTGTGGAGCCAATCGCTTGCTGGGCTACCTGAGATGTTTGATCAGCTGAGTGTGGGACCCATAGTTCAAATGTGGGTTCAAACACACGATCCAGCCTACATTCAACTTTCCAAGGTGAAGGAGCATGGCAGTGGGATAGACTTTGTGCCTATACCTGAGTAACCTAGAGAGCCTCCGCTCTCAATGTCCCTAACTGAGGGGATGGACTTGTTAAAATGAGGTTGAGACAATACCAAGCATGCCCTTGCCAAGCCACTGAAAAATACAAATGTCAGGTGGACAAGCACCGATCAACCCAAGCCCTCTTTAAAGTGGGAAATCAGGTCTACTTGTCCATTAAATATCTTAAAGTTGCCTACAAAGAAACTGGGTTCAGATATGGACATGCACAGAAATGGACAAAATAATGTTGGAATTAAAAAATAAGGACGAGACTGAATACTATAAACTATGGGACAAATTTTACCAATGCTTGGGAAAAAGGAAGGACTTAAAATTAAAATAAGATAAGGATGTTACGATAATAGATTAGGAATATGGAAAATTGTTGTAATGTATAAATGTATATATTATGTAAATTTGTATTATGTGCTATCCACAATAGATATGTATGACACATAGGTGTGTGGATGATTACACCATGTTCACTGTTTTGAATGTTTTTGTTTAATAAAAATGTATATTGATTAAAAAAAAGAAAAGAAACTGGGTCCAAAATTCCTAGGACCATTCCCCATAATGACAGTGATAAATCCGGTAACTGTGCAACTAAGTCACCCTCGCTTGTTTGGGAAAGTGCGTCCAGATTTTCATAGTAGCTCACAATTAAAACCAAGAAATCAACCTGCTCACAAGCCAATAGTAGTACAGGGTAAAGTAAAAAAAATTGGACTCCAGATTACATAGGAGTCAATTACAATACCTAATCCATTGGAAGGGGTACCCTTTGCCTAATGCCACCTGAATAAAGTGTTGGGATGTAAAGGCAGATATTTGGTGAAACAGTTTCATGAAAAATTTCCCGATAAGCCAAAGGGCCCCCCTGGAGGAAGGAGAGGTGGTTAATTAGTTCCAATTCCTAACCCCCATCACTTGTCTCATTTCAGAACATCCTCGTCACTTGAGGGAAGGCAGCCTGTCAGCTCCAGATCCCTCTTGATTCAGATTCTGGGCTGCCACAGTGGGAATGGGCAGAATGTGGAAATGAGAGAATAGTGAAGGGAATATAGCCACAACACATTCTTTCACCAGAGATCAAGGACAAGTTTCTGTCTTTGAAGGGGAGTGACTGGAAGTTGGTGGCAGCTGAGACAGGGGATTGACAGGAATGTGACCTGGGAGTCATTAAATGGGGCAGGGTGTGAGTTTTAGTGTGTGTGTGTTGGGGGGTGGTGGATGCAGGGATTCAGATTTAGATTTCCCCTAGGTGTGCCAACATGACTCCTCTAACAAATTCTTACTTTGATGGACTTTGGGAATTTTTAATTAATTGTCTGGAGGGTTTAATTGGAATGCTGACAGCTAGTATGCTGACCTAGTAAGATGGAATGATTAACATTATGGTCACATGGATGAATCTAAAATTTTCAATGTCACCTGTGATTCCCACTGTGTCTGTCTTGCCTTTACAATGCAGTGGGTCAAAGGATATAAGCCCTGCTTTGCTTTTCCTCATAGGTGCACAGCTTTATTGTGTGCCTAGAATATACTCTATTACTCTTTCTATATGTGTAAATAAAATAATGACTTTAAAAAAAGGATTTGATTGCTGTATCTGAGCCTAGTATTAGCCACTAAATTATCCCAACTCTTTTTTCCTACCCAGAAAAACCTTTTTTATTGATGTTTTTCCAGATGTATGTATAGATGTCCTGCCCCTGTCAAAATCTGATTCCAAGAGGGAGGCTGAGCAGTTGACAGGGAGTGGAAGTGTGGCTCCGTTGGCTATAGAAGAAACTGAGGAAGGGCAAAGTCCAGCTGGGCAGAGCATGGGAAGGGTCGAGCAAGGTAGAGGGAATTTGGAGGAAGACCCAGGCCCACCCCCTCTTCATCCTAGGACACACAGGGAGGAACAGAGAAGGGAGCAATGTGAGTTGTGTGGCTTATGAGGGAGGAAAGGGCTCTGATTCCCTTCATTAGCTGCAGCTGGGAAAACAGTATTTAAAAAGGGGACTTGTGCACAGCCAACTGTTGAAAACAAATCGTGAATTATCTGGTATTGTCAAGGCTTATCTGGGTTTGCTGGCCTTTCAAGTTTGAAATTGCTTCTCCTTCCTGTCAAGTTAATTACTACAGTGTGGTTTGTGTGGATTTTTATTTACAGTTTGTATGTACTTTGGTTTTGGACTGAATTTCCTCCACTTAAAGACTGTTCTTGGGAGAGATTTTTCTCCAATTGAAGGTAAACCTGACATTGGGAGCAAATTTGGAGGTACTAAAGGGACTCTTCTTACTTATGTGACTTTGTTGCCTTTGTGATATGCCCCGGGTCATCACAATATATCAAGTTAATTGTTAAATAGATGATAAGATCTAAGAAGAAGTTGTTTGCGCAAAACTGGACCTTTTTCTTATTCTTTTTCTATTTCTTATGTATTAAATATATTAAATATGTTGAGCTCTGGCCTCAGTATAATTATATAGATTTTGGCGATGAAGATGCATCCAAGTAAGCCAGTACTGGAAGACGGGATAGAGAAGATCTCCACAGCCATCATGTACTTCCCTTTGGTGCTCAGATAGATGGGGACAAAGGTCAGACAAACACTGTTCTGGAGAACTGGTAGTGGAAATTTTGAGTAGTTTGGAGAACTGGTAAGTACCACATTTGACTGCCCCCCCATCTATTCTCTGCCTCCCAAGTCACAGCTGATCAGCTGGGTCTTCTTTTGTTGTCCTGCACAGGAGAACAGAGCTGGAAATTAGGTTAGTGGGGTGGGGAGGGAATGGGGATTTTGCAGTAACCTTTCTGTTATGACCCAGAGTATATCAGAAATATAACAAAATCCAAAACATAACTAAAAGTCCTTTAATGCCTTCAACTTGGCTTCACTGTATAATTGTTCACAGTGGAGGAGTAAGCTATTTTCAAAATAACATTTCAAAGGGAAGAAACACAGTTCACATTCAAAGAGCTGATAATGAAGCAAGAACCAAAAACAAACTGCATTGAATAAAGTTTCTCGACAGACCAGGATAGATAATTGCCAACTTCAGGAAGATAACCAGGGACAATCCATTGGAAAAATGCCAGCCAAGATAAACCTTTAGAAATAAAACACTAATTTATCTCCAGCATCTGTTAGCACGCAGGTTCACACTCTTATACAAATCTCCCACCTGCGACCCATGAAGAGGATCATGGACCTTTCCTCCCAAGTAGACCATGTTTTACCTTGATCCTCTCCTCCCTGCGTGGCCTAGGATGGATAGGGGATGGGCCTGGGTCCTCCTCTCACTGCTCAGCCAGCCTCTGCCCTTACCCAGCCTCCACCTCTGGAACCACACTTCCACTCCTTGTTGGCTGTTCCTCCTCTTCTTCAGAGTCAGTATCCACCAGGGGCATGACACTTCCCCTGCCATGCCCACGAAACCAAACCACTCCCACCAAGCTATGCCTTGCCTACAGAACCAGTAGTAAAATTTTTTTGAATCTCACTACTGATGCTGAAAGTGATGAACTTGGCTTCATTAAAACTGTCTGGCAATTATCTGTCTAGGAAGGCCATAGTGAAGCTGAGAAGGGCCAAGAAGCCCATATAGACTAAAACACAGTAAACCATGGTGATGGAACCTTTATGACATTTGACTATGATTTCTCCAAGGAGTGTCTCTATGTCCAGGGGAAAAAAACCTGAGGATTAGATATAAACTACTGATTTGAAGTGTGCTGTCCTAGGAGTTTGGAATAAGTACACAACACTGCTCTTTATGAATGTACCTCTTTGGATGACACCACAGGAAGCCTTTTTCAGAAAAGTAGTTATGGGAAAGCCATATTAATGAACCTTTGACCAAATAATGCTTTTTAATTCTGGTAAACCTATCATTAAATCAAAAGAAGAGTTGGAGTCAGGAGGATGTGTCTGTCACTGATTTATGTATTTACAATTGAGAGAATGGTTTAACCTAGATTAAAAAAAAATTATGGGTTTGACTTCATAAATTTGAGTATTGTGTAATATTGATGAACATGTTATTGCCAAAGTTTATAAATTGCTATTGAATGTGTGAAGAATTGCATGATTCAAGAGACAAAGAATTATTGGCATAATATAATGCTTGAACAATGGGAAAACATGTGGACCAAAGTTTTAAAACTTACAGTGAGTCATAATTTAATTTTTTTTATAAAATGATGTACTGATGTATTTAACACACAACAAACTGTGCAAAAGGTACAAAACTATTTCAAATGTGCAGTATGTTGGAAATGTAAATGCAAGGAAAGAACTTTTTGCCATGTTTGGTGGACTTGTAATAAAGCAAAGAAATATTTGGCAAGAATCATATTTTAATACAAAAGATTCTTTAAAAGAATATAAAAACTAAACCAGAGACTTTTCTTTTAGACTTAAAGGACAAAGAAGACAAAGAAAAATATGGAACCTTGTTGTATATTCTGAAGAATGCTTTAGGCACAAAAATGGAAAGATACTCTAATTCCCAAAATGGATGGATGGCTTGGAAAAACTGATGGAACTGGCAGAGATGGCTAGTTTCTGGATTTTGTGCTTGAGTTGGAAAAAGAATGAAGTGTTGACTTTGGCTAATTAGATAAATTTGTTGTTATAGAAATATCTAGTATATATTAAGTATGTAAAAGTAAAAAGTTGAGGCTGCAATATTTCATTCTATAGCACTAAAAAGAGTGAGAATTTCTTTCTTTCTCTTTCTTTCTCTCTCTCTTTCTTTCTTTCTTTCTTTCTTTCTTTCTTTCTTTCTTTCTTTCTTTCTTTCTCCTCCTTTCCTTTCCCCTTTGCTAATTATTTTTATTTTATTTTATATATTGACAAGTTTAATAAAATCATGAAAGAAATGTTCAGTTGATCTTGAGGTTGGTTCACAATCTATTCTATCTTCTATCTATCTATGTCTGTCTTGATATTGACCCAGTTTTTTCTTACAACTAGAACTGATTTCTAAAACATAATAAACCCAAACTGAATAATTTAATTAACTCATATGGACAACTCCCTGTTGGACAAATTAATAAAGACTCCCTCCCAAATAACCCTGATTCTCTGAAGAATTCTAAGATGAAAATTTAATGGAGTTTGTTTGTACATGAGTAAATTGTTTACTAAAAAATACTTTTTATGTGTATTAATGGAACTGAGAAAAATATTGAATGTAATTATTTTGAAACATGCACATCTCCAACAGATTACTTATTTATTGATGGATATGAGGGTGGTTTTATATATAGACCCAATTAGTATTTGCTTATTCAAAATCTGATTTTGTTCTTCTATTTCTTATGGACTAAATGTTCTCTAGTGTTGAGTTCAGGCCTCAGTATAATTATGTAGATTTGGGGGATGAAGATGCATCCTAGTAAACCAGCACTGGAATTCAAGATAGAAAAGATCTCCACAGCTACCATGTACTTCCCTTTGGTGCTCAGGTAGGTGGGGACAAAGGTCAGCCAAACACTACAGAACACCAACATGCTGAAAGTAGCTTAACCAAAGTTGAATTAATGAAATACAGCCCAAGTTTATATCCAGACTTTGATTATTACCAATATTCTTCCACATTCAAGTTGCTGGTTACAACCTATAAAGTCCAGCAGGGCTTAGGACTTGGTTACATGATGCCCTGCCTGTCACCCATTGTATCTGCCTAGGTGGTTCAATCTGGCAGGATAGTGCAAAAGGGTGCAACAGTTCTGGGAACTGTTGAAAGGACTGTGTTGTAATAACAGTTCCAAGAGGCTCCACACCCATTTGCACTACTCAGGTGACATTGACAACACAGAAAAACTTCCAGGTGGCCTCAACAACTCTCCAGAAGAATGGAAAATAACTGGCTGTCTGCGAGGAGTATAAATCTTTCCAATCCCATCATCCAGTCAGAGCTGAAGAAACTTTTTTGATAAGAAGCAAAATGTCTTCAAATATAAATAAGAAAGTCCAGTTGCCTCTAGAAAAAGCATCTTTGGAACAACTATGACCTGAGAATCTCCACAGACAAGTTTGGGAATTTTTCTTCATAGATATTAACCAGGTTGAGAATTCCTTAAGAAAAAGAGATTTGATAGTCATTCCAGAGAAGAAAAAGATTTTATTCTATGAGGATAACCTGGGAGGAGTGGTTTAAATATAATGAGCTAAGTGGAGTTAGGGTGGATTTTTCAAAGTCTGATATATGTATTTGAAAGAAAGCCATAATGAAGTTTTGTGTTTAAAAAGTGGCTTTGAAAGTGTTTTCCCCCCCAAATACAATGCTTGAGTAATTCTAAAAGTTTATAAAATATTATTGAAATTAAATCTGGAAGTATGAATGCTAGGAGGAAATAAAAAGATGTATTTCATCTATTGATTTTAGAAATATTTTAGAAATATTTTTATTAATATTTTATTAATATTAACATTTTTAAAGAAAAGCCTAGAATTTTAAATGGATGTTAATAAGAAGGTTAAATAACTTGAGAGTAGTAAATTGTGTTAATATAAATGAAGATAGTTTGTAAAGACTAATAAGTACAAACAGAAATATATGGTATATTATTTCCCAAGCAAAAATGAAAAAAAAAAGATGATGAAATTAACTGTTTAATTCAAATACAAGAATCTATGTAATTTTGTTTTCCTTTGGACATTACTTCTGGATTGCATGCTTCTGATGTAAAAAAGTGGAACTTTATTTTTGGTTTTGCTGAATAGGTTTGTTGTTCTAAATGGCTAGTATATATTATTGTGTAAAAGTAAAGTTTGAGGTTGTAATGTAACATTTTTATCTTCTATTATGCTAAAAAGAGTCAGAAGTCAATG
>NW_028262883.1:56158-73155 GCF_049901715.1 Pseudonaja textilis
CTACCTCATATTAACTGGACCCTAAATGAAGGTACAACTGAACCCATACAAGTAACCTTCTACAATGCTGTAACAAATCTGGGACTGGAACAACTGGTAACCAACAATACTAGGCTTAACAACTGCCTCGATCTCATCTTCTGCAATAGTTTGAATTTAATTTACGGAATACAAACTAAAGAACCCTTTTCCAACAGTGACCACAATATGATTGACTTTTGTTTCAACATACGCCCACACAAAAATCATCACAATAACGTAATCCCCAATTATAACTCCAAAAAAGGCAACTATGATCTTATAGACAACAATCTCTCACCCCTCGATTGGCATTCACTGGATGCAATACTGTTGAAGACCATTACAACAAACATTTACTTGAAGTCAAAAGAGTCATCAAACTGTATGTACCAATAACAACTCCCCCCACCAAAAAACAACAACAACAGATTACCCATAACAATAAGGAAACTTCAATCCATAAAGAGATCACTCTTGTGGAAAAACAAATCTGGTCACATTGCCAACTTCAAAAGCCGATACAAAAATTTATGCTACCAGATAAAGACTGAATGCATCAATTATCACATTAAACAAGAGGAAAACCTTCTATGCACAAATTCTACCTGCGCTTTTTACAATTTTGTAAACAAGAAACTAAAAGGCTCAAGGTCCATCCCATCCCTGATAGGACCTAATGGTAAAGACTGCAACAACGACACCATTAAAGCCAACATCTTTAACACATTCTTTGGCTCAATATTTGTAAACAGCAATGGATCATGCCCAGTATTTCCTAGCCGAACCACAAAAAACTGCAATGATTTAATACATATCAATTTTACTGAAGACATTGTTGGAAAAGCACTGTGCAATGTTAAACCATCCCTATCTATTGGAGTGGACAAAATATGTGCCTACTTCTTAAAAAAGCTATCCACTGCCATAGCAGAACCTCTAAGCATAATCTTTGAAAAATCTTTCAGGACCAGCTCCTTGCCTAACCTATGGTCACAAAGCATGATCATCCCCATCTTCAAAAAGGGAGACCCAAGCCTAGTTGAAAATTACAGACCAATCTCCTTATGTTGCGTCACCTGTAAAGTCATGGAATCAATTATTAACCAATCCATTATTCTCCACTTAGAGACAAAAAAACTACTCTCTAATAAACAATTTGGTTTCAGAAAGGACAAAATTGCTCTTGATTCAAATTATCTGATTTTGGGGCTCTTTCTTTCTTCACTGGCAATTTAAGAAAGCATTAGCCAAAACAAATACCAAGCACAATGGCTACCACAATATATTCTTTGATCCTCTAGTTGTGAGGCTTTAGCAGAATTTTAGTTGTCTTATAGAATTCCTCCAACATAAATATCTTGCATGTATTGGATTATGGAGCAAGTGCCACTTATTCAAATATGAGAGAATCTCTCAGCCATGGAATTGATTGGTGGTCAAAAGATACAAGCACAAAATCCACAAGCACTGCACATTTATGGTAAGAACAACAAATAAGTACAAAATCCTGAGAACCCAATTTATGGCTGCAGTTTCCTTACTTATCCTATGTTAGTTGGGGACACTTCAACTATTTTTGAGGAATGGAACTCCGTATAGAATGATGCATTGAAGGTTTATGTCCATTCTAGTATTTGCCCTTGGTATTTCCTTCAGATGCATCTTGATTGCCACTGGAGGATTGACCTGTTAATGTAATCATAGTATTTGTGATAGTTAGAGAGATGGTAATTTTGCCAGTTGAAATGCTAAATAAACATGTTTATGAAATGCCTTTTTTGAGATTGAGTAACTATGGTTGAAGTCTATACTTTGGCAAAGTCACCTTTTCCATGATCTACATAAAAGATGTGTGGCCATATACATTCTCTTAATATGTCAACCAAACACACAAACACATGTGAATTTTGACAAATATACATGTTCAAGGTTAAAGTTGCAAGATCCAATCTGGGTTGGTCACCAGGGTCACAGGTTTAATCTTCTGAGCTTTTGGACTTGTGATAGATGTTAAGTTGTTGACTGGTGTTTCCTTGTCAGGTTGTCAGCTCCTAAGTACCTGATAAGTTGGGAGTAAATCAGCACTCCTTTTGAAATGGGTCTGTTTCCCAGGCTTGAATAATTTCCCTGGCTATTTTTGTACCTGCTCAGCCAACAACCTTAATAGCGGCAAAAATGAATGTATCTCCTTGTTTACTCCAATATAGAGCTGAGGACTTGACAACACAAGGAAACATTAGTGAACAACTTACTAGCTGGCCATGAACACCCTATTAAAAACTGGCAATGAACACTCCACCAGGTACCACATAAATATTATTATGTTGCCCCCTCAAATAAGACCAGGTCTTATATTATTTTTTGCTACCAAAGACACATTAGGGCTCATTTTCAGGTGATTTCTTGTTAGATAATCAGCCCTCAGCATTGTGGTTGCCCTGCAGGGTAAAGGTGGGCATGGTCACAGATCAACATTGCTCAGATCAGGGGGTGTCTGTGGGGGCCCAGGCAGGGTCGAGTGGGAAGGAAAGACATGGTTTCCTCTTGGGGACTGGAGCTCATGCCTTCCCATTTGTTGGAGCTCTCACGGGTATGGCTGTGGGCAGGATGCTCATCCCACATCTGCAGTGGAGCTGGGGGACAATGGTGCCACTCCTACACTGCCATCTGTTTTGCATCAACTCACAGCACCACCACCAGCAGTGGCGCAGCTGCAGGCAGAGGCATGAGGAGGAGGCACATGATCTGCCCCATTAGACATGCCAACCAGTTGCCCTCCCACTCTGTCCACCCACCTGTCTTTGATTGCCCACAGCTATGCCAGGGCAGGCATCCACACAGCACAATCTAGTGGGATGAATCTTCTGCCTCTCTGAGGCAAGGCATGTTGCTAGGCAAGTCAGGTTGTGGGATAGTGCCATGCCGTGGACCCTGCATGCTTGGTTAAAGCCATTGAACCTTGTTCTCCAGCTACTCCAGACACAAGGGATTAGCCTCCCACCTGCCATCCCAACTGCTAGGAGCCCTACCTTTCCCTAAGAGAAGAATGGGGAGGCTCAATCCCCAAGAGGCAGCCAGGACACCCCTCCCTGGTCCATCCCACAGGCCCCAATTGGCAACCCCTAATGTGAGTAACATCAAGCTGAACATGATACCTCCCTCCAGGGCAACCACAATGTTGATGGCTGACAGTCTTAACTGAGGTTTATTTTTGGTGTAGGGCTTATATCATGAAGGAACCTGAAAAATCATGCTAGGACTTATTTTCTGGTTGGGTCTTATTTTCAGGGAAACACAGTTATTTCTGTTTTTGGAGATGGCTGTATGTACAGATCCAGTTAATTATTAGATAAGATCTAACAAGAAATTGCTTGCTCAAAATTAGATCTTGTCCTTTTATTTTTCTATTTCTTATGTATTAAATGGTCTCTAGTGTTGAGCTCAGGCCTCCATATAATTATATAGATTTTGGGGATGAAGATGCATCCCAGTAAACCAGCACTGGAAGACAGGACAGAAAAGATCTCCACAGCCACCATGTATTTCCCTTTGGTGCTCAGGTATGTGGGGACAAAAGTCAGCCAAACGCTGCAGAAAACCAACATGCTGAAAGTAATGAACTTGGCTTCATTGAAACTGTCTGGCAACTTCCTGGCTAGGAAGGCCACAATGAAGCTGAGAAGGGCCAAGAAGCCCATGTAGCCTAAGACACAGTAAAACATGGTGATGGAGCCTTCATGACATTCAACTGTGATTTCTCCCAAGAGCGTCTCCATGTCCAAATCTGGAAACGGGGGAGATGTATTCAGCCAAACAACACAAATAGCTACTTGAATGAAGGAGCAGAACCAGATAATAGAATAGGCCAACTTTTGGCCTACCCATTTGTGGAATAAGCTTCCTGGCTTTGATGCTAGAAATGCTACAATGACTGTGATGGTTTTGGCCAAAATAGAAGAAATAGCAATAGTAAAGATGATGCCAAATGTTGTTTGTCGGAGGAGGCAAGTGGCCTTATTGGGATGTCCAATGAACAGAAGTGAGCAAAGGAAGCAGAGGAACAAAGAGATAAGTTGAAGGTAGGTGAGGTTGCGATTGTTAGCTTTGACAATGGGAGTGTCCCGTTGCTTAATGAAGATTGTAAATACTAAAGCTGTAAAGAAGGAAAAGAGAAGAGCCAGAGAAACCAGAGTAATGCTCAGTGGTTCTTCAAAGGAGAGGAAATTCTTTGTTTTTAGAATGCAGTCATCATGAGCTTGGTTTGGAAACTGATCCTCTGGACAACGGTCACAATACTCCATGTCTGAAAAGAAGAAAATAATTTCTGAACAGAATCAAACTTTTCCTAAGTTTCAGGATTGCTTTTCTAGACTTCCTTGCAAATAAGAAATTTTATAAACCCTTTTGTAACTCTCTATTCAACCTACATGTAAAAAAAGAATACAGAAGTGAAAAAGTATTTAGATTTTCCTATATTACAATCCTTTTGGCCTATTGGAGTACACTACATTTAGTAGCACTTCTGAGCAAGGGAATCGCATGCCTTATTTTCTAAATATCTGTCATCTAGTGGAAAAGAGAAAGGAGAAGCTTTAGATCCTGGAAAACAGGCAGTAGCACTAGAACAGAGGTGTCGAACTCACATCATCACAGTGACATTAAGTGATGCATCATGACTTATTAACCCTTTGCTAAGTTGGGCATGGGAGTGGCCAGCACATGACCTATCTGGCCCACGGGCTGTGAGTTTGACAGCCCTGCACTAGAGAAGAGGAGAACAAGAAGTGTCCTATTAATCCTTCCTTGCTTCATGGGAAGTGCCACATCATTTGAGTTAGATTCAACTTTAAGTATAGAGAGCTGGGCTGCAGGACTGCTCTTCTTTTTCCTGCCTTGAGATGCAACAGTAAAGTTTGCAATAATATTGAATAATTACTGAAATAATATTGTAGAGATTCTGTTTAATTAGGCTGCAGACCTTTCAGACAAAGTTCCATTGGGATGTTATGAATCTTACCCATTTGTCTGGATATCATCTTTTCTGGACACGGAGCACAAGCATAGCAGCAAAATTTCTGCCCTTCAATCTTGTTCTTCATTTTTCCAAGAGGACAAGGATCATTACATAATGAGACAGGAGGCAGCTATCCCCCCAAAAAACAAAGAGGTCAGAATTAAGTTTTTGTTTTTGCTTCCAGCGAATGAATATGAATGAGAAATTTGAGAGCCAGCCATCTCGTGAAGCAGACTCAGATGGTTTAACCATAATTTATTAGTTTAACCAGGGGGATGGGATTCAAATTTCTTAACAACTGGCTCCGTGGGCATGGCCTAATTTATAGGTGTGGCTTAGTGGTCATGTGACTCAGTGGGCATGACTTGCTGATTGGGCATGGCTTGGTGATCACGTGACTGGCTGGGCATGGCTTGTATGTAAATATGGTAAATATTTACAGAAATATTGAATATTTTTATATAAAAAAGAGCAACTTTTACCAAAAATTAGGCAAAGCAGGCAGGCAGCCAGAGTTGCTTGTAGAATCACAGATTCACTCACAGATCTACCTTTCTGCAATCTGCTGCCTGAGTCTGCACTGAAAAATAGAAGCTTCAATCCTAAGGAAGGTTCAGCTCTGCTCTCAGGATATTTCTCCTCCCTTCCACCTTCTGAATACTGCCCCTGACAGGGCCTCAGGGAAGCTTCCTGGGTGAAGGCAAAGCAGTACAACAGTGATTTAGATTAGCTAGAAAGCAAGAAATCTGATGATTTCCTGCTTTCTAGCTAATCCAAATCACATGGCAAAGCTGATAGTTGGAACAGCTGATTGTTGGGAAAAAAATGAAAAATAGCAACTTACCAAAAATTAGGCAAAGGCACAATGCAGACAAGTTGATTGGTGCACATGCAAGATAAGGAGTGACTGGACAGAGTGGGGCGGGGTGAGACAGTGGCACAATTTGCTGGTTCTCTGAACTGCACAAAATCGTAGCAACTGGTTCTATAGAACCAGTCCGTACTGGTAGAATCCCATTTCTGATCTGGTAGAATCCCATTTAACCAAAGATTAATTAATGAATTACAGCCCAGATTTATATCCAGAGTTTGATTATTTCCAATATTCTTCCACATTCAAGTTGCTGATTACTACCTATAACGTCCTACAGGGCACAGGACCTAGTTCCACGATGCCCGGCCTGTCACCCATCACATCTGCCTTGCTGGTGCAATCTGGCAGCGTAGTGCAACAGTTCTTGGAACTGTTGAAAGGACTGTGTTGTAACAACAGTTCTAGTGGGTCCACACCCATCTGCACTACTCAGGGGACACTAATGAATAGAAAAACCTCCAGGTGGCCTCAACAACTCTCTAAAAGAATGCAAATGACCAGCTGTCTGCAAGGAGTATAAATCCTTCCATTCACATCATCCAGTCAGAAATGAAGCAGCTTTTTGGATAAGAAGCAAAATATCTTCCAAAAACCCCAAGAAAGTCCAGTTGCCTCTTGAAAAACCACTTTTGGGACAGTTATGACCTGAATGACTGAGAATCTCCATAGGCAACAAGTTTGGGAATTTTTTTCATAGATATTAACCAGGTTGAGAATTCCTTAAGAAAAAGAGATTTGATAGACATTCCAGAGAAGAAAAAGGTTTTATTTGATTAGGATAAGCTGGGAGGAGTGACTTAAATATGATGAGTCAATTGGAGTTAGGAAGGATCTTTGTAACTCTGATATATGTAATTGAAAGAAAACCATAATGTAGTTTTGTCTTTATAAAGTGGCTCTGAATTTTTTTTTTCTCAAATGCAATGTTCGAGTAATTCCAAGAGTTTATAAAATATTATTGAAATTGAATTTGGAAGTATGAATGCTAGGCGGAAGTAACAAAAGATGCATTTGATTTATTGATTTTAGAAATATTTTAAAATATTTTTATGAATATTTTATTAATAATATTTTTAAAGAAAAGGCTGGAGTTTTAAAATAAATGTTAATAAAAAGGTTTTCCCCTTTAAGGTTAAAGAACTGGAAGGAGCACAGTAAATTTTGTTAATATAAATGAAAATAGTTTATAAAGATCGACAAGTACAAACAGAAATATGTATTATTTCCCAAGGAAAAAGAAATAAAGTAGAAATGATTAAATTAACTGTTTTATTCAAAGAAAAGAATATATCTAATTTTGTTTGTCTTTGCAAATTATTTCTGGATTTTGTGCTTTTGGTGGAAAAAATGTAACTTTGATTTTGGTTTTGCTGATTAGGTTGGTTTGTTGTAAAAATGTCTAGTATATATTGTGTAAAAGTAAAAGTTGAGGTTATATTATTATTATCTTCTACTGTGCTAAAAAGAGTCAGAAATCAACACATTTTTCCCCTTTCTATCCTACATTTATTCTTTTTCCCTTTTCTTCCCTTAATTTCCCATTATTTTCATTTTCTTTGTATTTTATATTCTGATGAATTAATAAAAATAAATAAATAAGTGGAAATAATCAATAGATGGATAACAATGCAAAATCCAGTGTAAACATCTGGCTAACTGACAATCAATTTACTGACAATTAATGGAAAGAATCTATAACTTTGAAGATTTGAACAGAGCTGAGAGTTTGGGGTTGTTGTTTATTTAGAAGAATTGAAGACTTTGCCTCTGGCAGCATTACTTATATCATTGAACTGTGGCTACATAGGATTTACTTGTTGAGAATGAAGGTTTAGATATCAACATTTCCTCCAATTGGAGAGACAAACATCTGGGTATGGAACTGTATTTCTCCCATTCATTGAGAGCAAATTTCCTTACAAGGTCAGAAATTCTAAAGAATTAGATTATCCATCATTAAACAGTCCAATACTTTTGTTTTTCGCACATCTTTGACAAAGATTGGGCTGCAATGTAATTGGATCCTAGGAGCGAGTTTCTATCTATGGACTAAAGAAAAGGCTAGTCACATGAAAAGCCACTGTATATGAGATTGGTTCTTTTAGTCAATATTATGGTACCTGAGTGAATTCAGGATGCCACTGGATTTTGTCTGGATGTATGCGGAAGGTTTTTTCTGGAGGAGCTTGCGGATCTATTTCTCCAACTGGGATGTTGATATAGGAGTTGTTTGGGAAAGTAACCAAATTTACAATGTCAAATCCAGCCTCTAGGACTCCTTCTTCATTCAATTTAATTTCATCTCCAGCATTATTGTTGAAGGACATTCTCTGCAGAAATGAGTGAAGCTTACAGAAGATAAAGGATAAGGATGAAAGAGAAACAGATATGTTTCTAACAACAATTCCCAAAAGCACTCCCTTTTAAATTTTTGGTGCTTCTTTCCCAGCAATAAAAAAATATGGAAGACTGAAACAGTCTGGTTGCCAACTTGTAAAACATTCATGACCTTGGTTCACAGCTAAACTTAAGCAGCTTCATCGTTCCGAAGAGGAAGCCTACAGAAAAGGTGACAGAATACTATACAATCAGGCCAGAAACATATTAGCAAGAGAGATCACAGCAGCAAAAAAAAGCTACTCTGAAAAGTTAAGGAATCAGTTCTCAACAAATGAAGCAGCAAACATGTGGAAAACTCTTAAAAACATCACTGGCTACAGCAAACCTCCTTCCCAGGCAGAAGGAAATCAACAACTAGCAGATGACCTGAATGTGTTTTACTACAGGTTTGAAAGGAAACTACAGCCACCTGTCTCCACAACCCCCATCTCAAATACACCAACAACAGCCAAGACTTCTACAACTGGCCCCAACCCATTGGGTTCACAACCTCTGGTGATCACAGAAAAAGAACTGCAAGATCTATTTCACAGACACAAGCCAGGAAAAGCAGCAGGGCCAGACAAATCTCAACAAATAAATACTCTGTCTTACATATTGGCAAAAAAAATCAGAAAATAAAATACAAGCTGAATAGTCAAGACCTTGTTGATGATCCAAGCTCTGTAGAGGACCTTGGAATACTCATCTCTAATGATCTAAGTGCTAGAGCCCACTGTAACTACATAGCCAAAAAGGCATTAAGAGTTGTTAACCTAATCTTATGTAGCTTTTCTCTGTTAATATCACACTACTAACTAGAGCATACAAAACATTTGCTAGACCAATATTTGAATACAGCTCATCAGTCTGGAACCTACATTACGTATCTGATATTAGCACAGTTGAGAAAGTCCAGAAATATTTCACAAGAAGAGTTCTCCATTCCTCTACTCGTAGAATACCTTATGCCACCAGACTTGCAATTCTAGACTTAGAAAACCTTGAATTATGCCATCTTCAGTCTGATCGAAGTATGCTATATAAAATTATACATTACAATGACTTCCCTGTCAATGAATACCTCAGCTTCAACCATAACAACACAAGAGAACACAATAGATACAAACTCAAGGTTAATCGCACCAACAGAGTGGTCAATGTCTGGAATACTCTACCTGACTCTGTGGTTTCTTCCCCAAACCCCCAAAACTTTAATCTTAGACTGTCTACTATTGACCTCACCCCTTTCCTAAGAGGTCTGTAGGGGGCATGCATAAGCACACCAATGTGCCTACTGTCCCTGTCCTATTGTTTCCTTTATTTTTCTTATATGTATCCATTTCATGTTCATAACTCTATATATACTTATACCTATTATCTTGTAAGCAATTGACAAATCAAATAAATAAAAATAAATAAGATAACTCCTTCTTGCTGAAAAGTCTGTGCTGACCAATTGGCCCCCAATTGGCTTTTATCCTTACGATATATGTGTGTGTGTGTGTGTGTGTGTGTGTGTGTGTGTGTGTGTGTGTGTGTGTGTGTGTGTGTGTGTGTGTGTGTGTGTGTGTATATATATATATATATATATATATATATATATATATATATATATATTTATTTTCTGAGGTTCTCATGGGTATTTGTATGTGGATCTTTGGTTGTTCGGTTTTCTCCCGTGTAAGATTCGAAGTATCTAGGCAACGTTTCAATGAAGTCTCATTCATCATCTTCAGGCTTCTGTCTTTGGCTCTTGCTTCTCAGAGTGAGAAGCACTTCGCTCTGAGAAGCAAGAGCAGAAGACAGAAGCCTGAAGATGATGAATCAGAGACTTCATCAAACGCTGCTCTAGATACTCTCGAATCTTACGCGAGAAAACCCGAACAACCAAAGATCCATATATATGTATGTATGTATGTATGTATGTATGTATGTATGTATGTAAGTATATATTCTTAAGTTTTCGCAGGTACTTACATGTATGGCATTCAGCTTTGTTCGGGTATTTTCCCACATCAATGTAGTTGTGCTTTTAAAGTTGTAGCAACGTTTTGGCAGAATCTCATCTGCCATCATCAGGCTTCTGTATAGTGTTCATCTGTGAGTCAGACTTTTATAGTGGTTTCAGATTTAAATTTGGGGCAGCCTATTGCTGTGCCAGAATGGTTTTTTCTTCACCCTGATTGGTTGGGAGTCTTGGTCTGTGTTTATTGGTCTTGGAGTTTGCTGTGTTCTGCTTGATTTCTAATATCTTCTGTCTGTTTTTTGGCTCTTTTTGTATCTTGATTGGCTGGCAACCTTGTGTTACTTTATTGGAGGCCTTTAGTGCAGCTTGGCTCCGGGTAAATGGACGGCTATCATTAGTTAGGAAGCTAGGTTTCATCTGCGTTCATTGGCCAGGGCTCTGGATTTGAATTCCAATGCTATCCACAAACCCAAATTATGGTTAAGATACATCGATGACACATTTGTGATATGGCCCCATGGAAAAGAAAACCTAAACAATTTCCTAACACACCTAAACAGCACACACCCCAAAATCAAGTGCACCATGGAAACGGAAACGAACAAACAACTACCATTCCTAGATGTACTAATCTACAAAAGAACAGATGGCACATTAGGACACACTGTATACCAGAAGAAAACACACACTAACTGCTACCTCAACGCCCAATCCCACCACCACCCAGCACAGATAAACTCCGTGGCTAAAACACTAATTACTAGAACCAAACACCTGGCAGACAAGACACACATTAAGACTGAACTATGCACCCTGACTAAAGTACTGACAGCCAACGGCTTCCACAAAAGCAAAATCACTGGCTTGATCCACAAAAACACACTGAGACATAACAGAGACCCAGAAGATGAACAGACCTATGGAACAGCTGTTCTGCCCTACATAAGAGGTACTACAGACAAAATTAGTAAGATACTACACAGACATCACGTTAAGACTGCCTTCAAAACAGACAGAAAAATAACAATCATCCTTAGAAACCCCAAAGATAAAATTGACCTGGAAAACCAAGGCATATACGAAGTCCCCTGTGCATCATGCCCAGCCACATACATTGGACAGACTAATAGAAGAATAAGTACCCGCCTGGATGAACACAAAAATGCAGTCAAAAAGCTGGAACACACTTACTCACTAGTCCAACACATGGAAGCCACAGGTCATAGCATCAACTTCAATGGCACCAAAACCCTAGCCACTATAGAAAACCCCAGCCACAGAACCGACAGAGAAGCCATAGAGATCGAAAAAAGACCAGAAAGCATGAATAAAAGAGATGATTCCACCAGACTGCCAATCATTTGGAAGCCTGCACTCACAAACAAAAAATATCTCCACACCACAAGCCAGGCAAACATCTGGGCACAAACAGATCCCCCCTGATACCTCCAGCTCAAACACACCCCAACCAGGCACCCAGATGAAATCTAGCTTCCTAACTAATGATAGCTGTCCATTTACCCGGAGCCAAGCTGCACTAAAGGCCTCCAATAAAGTAACACAAGGTTGCCAACCAATCAAGATACAAAAAGAGCCAAAAAGCAGACAGAATATATTAGAAACACCAATCAAGCAGAACATAGCAAACTCCAAGACCAATAAACACAGACCAAGACTCCCAACCAATCAGGATGAAGAAAAAGCCATTCTGGCACAGCAATAGGCTGCCCCAAAATTAAATCTGAAACCACTATAAAAGTCTGACTCACAGATGAACACTATACATGATAATGGCAGATGAGATTCTGCCGAAATGTTGCTACAACTTTAAAAGCACAACTACAATGACGTGGGAAAATACCAGAACAAAGCTGAATGCCATACAAACACACACACACACACACACGCATATATATATATATATATATATATATATATATATATATATATATATGTGGATCTTTGGTTGTTCGGGTTTCTCCCGCGTAAGATTCAAAGTATCTAGGCAACGTTTCGATGAAGTCTCATTCATCATCTTCAGGCTTCTGTCTCCGGCTCTGTGCTTTTCAGAGTAATGTGAGATTGCAGCTGCTTCCTCCTTTTAACTGCCAGTGGGGTGGGACTTGATTGGGTGGGGGCTTGGCTGTGTTCTGATTGGGTGGGGGTGTGTTCTCATTGGTAGGGGGTTTGGTTGTGTTCTGATTGGTTGGGGGTTAGCCGTGTTCTGATTGGTTGGAGGCGTGTTCTGTTCAGGTGGGGCTTGGCTGTGCTCCGGTTAGTCTTAGTTGCTGGGGGATTTGAGCTGGTGAGTTGTGATCTTGCTGTTTGGCTTCTAGTTCGTGGTCCTGTTGCATCTTCATAGTGGGTGTCGGTTTGCTTCATGTATGGCTCGGAGGGGTTTGAAGTGGGTAGTGATGCAGCTGTAGTGCAACTTCTGGTCCATGGTCGTGTCTCATCTTCTGAGTGGGTGAGAGTCTGTTTTCTACATGGAAGTGTGGTGGTGGCATCTTGTGTGGCTCTCATGGGTGTGGGTCTGGTGTCCTTCTTCATGTTAGGTACCAAAATCCAAGACAGAGAACAAGAAAACGGCAAAGCCCTCCTCCCATATATAAAAGGCACTACAGACAAAATCAGCAAGATCCTCCAAAAACACAACATCAAAACAGCATTCTGCACAAACAGAAAAATATCCACCATCCTAAGAAACCCCAAAGACAAAATCGAATTAGAAAACCAAGGAGTATACGAAATCCCCTGCACTGCCTGCCCTACCACATACATTGGACAAACTAACAGAAGAATAAATGCACGCATTGAAGAACATAAGAACTCAATCAAAAAGAAGAAATGACCTCTTCCCTGGTCCAACACCTCAAAGCCACAGGACATGAAATTGATTTTAAAAATACCAGAACTATCGCCAAAACCGAACACTTCAACAGCAGAATAATCAGAGAAGCCATAGAGATAGAAAACGCCCACACAGCATGAACAAACGAGATGACACCTCCCGCCTTCCAGCCATTTGGAAACCCGCCCTCATGAACAGGCGAGTACCTAACATGAAGAAGGACACCAGACCCACACCCATGAGAGCCACACAAGATGCCACCACCACACTTCTATGTAGAAAACAGACTCTCACCCACTCAGAAGATGAGACACGACCATGGACCAGAAGTTGCACTACAGCTGCATCACTACCCACTTCAAACCCCTCCGAGCCATACATGAAGCAAACCGACACCCACTATGAAGATGCAACAGGACCACGAACTAGAAGCCAAACAGCAAGATCACAACTCACCAGCTCAAATCCCCCAGCAACTAAGACTAACCGGAGCACAGCCAAGCCCCACCTGAACAGAACACGCCTCCAACCAATCAGAACACGGCTAACCCCCAACCAATCAGAACACAACCAAACCCCTACCAATGAGAACACACCCCACCCAATCAGAACACAGCCAAGCCCCCACCCAATCAAGTCCCACCCCCACTGGCAGTTAAAAGGAGGAAGCAGCTGCAATCTCACATTACTCTGAAAAGCACAGAGCCGGAGACAGAAGCCTGAAGATGATGAATGAGACTTCATCGAAACGTTGCCTAGATACTTTGAATCTTACGCGGAGAAAACCCGAACAACCAAAGATCCACATATAAATACCTGAGAACCTCAGAAAACAAAATATATATATATATATATATATATATATATATATATATATATATATAAATATAAATATATATATAAATATAAATATAAATATAAATATATAAATATATATAACAAACTTTATTCAATTTTTCACATAAAAACAAAAAGGTCTTTTTAGTGGACAATATATTTCTGGATCATTACTTTTACATTCAAATATGACAATAGCTATACATTCATATATGCATACTTAATTCTGTTATTACCTTTTCCATTCCAAACTTTCAGAAAAAAGAAAAACAAGCAAATTAATACTAATCTCTTACATTAATCTCAATCCAAGCATCCTTTCATTTCATTTCAGTTATTTCAGATATAATCTTTAATATTTATTTTAAGAATAAAAATAACCATATATGTTTGCCTAATAAAAAAAGGTTACCAATGTCTCTCCTTTCTTTTAATAGTCTGTTAGCTTATTAATTTAAATAGTTCTTTAACCTGTCATATTTTCTTTTCATCACACATTCTTTCTATAAATTCTAGATTAATACAAGTTTTAACACAAGAGAAAAAGAAACAAGCATAGGTTTCCCCCCTTTTATTGCTTTTGGTGTGACACCTCAGTGGTTAAAATATACCTTTATTCTGTCGTCTTAATTACCAATAAACCTTTATTTTTAAGTAGTTACAATAATAATCATTACATCTTTTCATTTGGATTCCACAATATATTTCCCCCCCGTAATTTTATTTCTAATTTCAAAAACGTAAAAGGGAAAAATTGACTATTTAATTCCTGGTCACTGATATTGACCTCATTTTTAAACATCTTCACATTCATTTCAATTATTACAATTTCTTCAATAGACCTTAACTTTTCTTTTAAAGATAAAAATGTATATTCATCTAATAAGAGTTATCAATATCTATCCCTCCTTTAATAATCTATATTATCCTATTTTCTAAGTATTTTTAATTGCAAATATATTATTTTACCCCTTGTCACCCTGCAGAATCCCCTTTTTAATTCATCAGCCATTATCTCTATAAAAACAATTTCTTTTCATCATTTTACTATTTCCATGTTTCTTTATTTCCTGCACCTGTTTCTTACTTCCTCTCCTCCACCTCTTTTTCCATATCTTTTCTCATTCCAGTTTATATCCCTCTTTCTTGATATCTTCCTTTTCCCTTTTCTGCTGCACCTTTCTACCTCTCCTGATTTCACAGGTATTCCCCTTTTTGATTACCATCTTAAATATCAACTTTTTAGCCTTCCTTCTTTCCCCTCATCTTTGCAGTGTTCTTTGTGTTAATTGTCTATTTAAGATGGCTTCTCCTTGAGCCGACTCCTCCTCCTCTGAAAGTTCTTTCTTTTTGTTCTTCAATCGCCATTTCCATTTCTTCTAACACAGAGCAAAATGATTCACCTCTTTCCTGTAGTAATTCTCTCATATTTTTAAGTTCCATTTTTAATTCCCAAAGAGATATCATTATTACACACTCTTGTATTTTATGATCGTTAAAGTCCACAAAAAACCCACTTTTATTTTTCTTCTTTCTTCTTTCAATTTTCTAAAGTTCTCAATTATTCCAGCCCAGGGTCTATACCAAAAACATCAATCAATCCCACAGTCAGTCTTTCCTTGCTTTTTTCTTTATTCTGGTTCTGCTTTCACTTTCTAAGATTCTTACTTTGTTTCAATATTTCTTTAGTGTTATATCCACACAAGTTCATTCAGAAACAGGATGCTTTCCCTTTTGTTTGAGCTCAAGTTTTTGTCAAAAGGTGGCACTCTCCGTTATACAAAGTCTTCACCTTTTCCCCCTATTTTATAATTTAGGGTTTTTCGAACCTCAATATTCCAGAGCAATCCAGTCTCCAATTTGTAAATTTTATTATTATTATTTTTTGACAATCTTAAATCCAGTTTATTGCCAAAATATTTTAATCCAATTTAATTAAGTCTTTAGTTCAGGCTTCTTCCTTTCCCAGTTTGAAACCCTGCTTAGCTGTTAAAATTATTTTCTGATTTTTTTCCTGTCCCTTTGTATTTTTACCACTCACTTTTCTTTTCTTAAAAGTTCCATGTTACCTTAATCCCAGGGTACTTTTTGTTTGTTTTGCCCAATTGTCCCGGCTCAGATGTTATCCACCTCTTTCTTCACTCTTGCACAAATCTTAATCCAGTTGAGTCCTCCTCTTCAGGGTGGCCGTTTTGGACCACCGCTTCAGTCATCTTTGGGGGGAAAAAGACCAAGCCCAGAAGGGGAGATGCGGCTCCCTTCAACCTGGCTGGTGGCTTCCCCTTACTCCACTGCCCTTCCAAGGCAGCTTCAGCCTGATCGCAATGATCGGGGCTCTCCAACAAAAGAACTCGGACCAATGAAAGAGCCGTGGACAGTCGTGATCTATGTCAGCAAGGAGGGCTCAACCCTGAAGACTCATCTTTATTTTTTATATTGACTATTTCCTAGTATGATTTGATTGCTTATTGTACCCTCTGACTATCACTATGTGTTGTACCTTATGATTCTTGATGAATGTATCTTTTCTTTTATGTATACTGAGAGTATTTGCACCAAGACAAAGTCATTATGTGTCCAACCACACTTGGCCAATAAAGAATTCTATTTTATTCAGTTCTGTTCCTGGCCTGCTCTCAAGCTGCCATAGGTGGGTGGGTGGGAAACTGATGGAGCAGCATGGGAGCTACAACCAGAAGCACATCAACAACCTATGAAAGTGCTCCATTGGAGAATGTGATTTATGACACACCCTGGGGAAGCGGGGTAATAGGTCGGTTGTGAATTACATGAGTCAGAGCTGATTTCATTTGGGTATGTGCTGACATATTGCTCCTAATAAATAACTGGATTTCATTTGAAGTTGGGCTCAAGGCTCATGGTTTAATTAGGGCATCTGACAGAACCCTGACACTAGTTCTTATTGTTGGATTACAAGTCCATTAGATATTAAAATATCTTTTGCTACTTAGTAATTTTGTTTTGAGACATTTCAGCAAGATAATTTAAGATAAGTGTAAAAGAAGCAATGGGAAGAACACCAGAGAGCTAA
>NW_028262883.1:73255-101111 GCF_049901715.1 Pseudonaja textilis
CTCTTATTACTGCCTTCCATGTATCCCAAATATTTTGTTTCGAGGTTACACCATTATCATTTTCCTTTAAAAAATAGTTTAATTCCTCTTTAAGTTTATTAGTATACTCTTTTTCTCTTATTAATTGGGTGTTTAATGTCCATCTTTTCTTTGGTTTTTTCCTACCCTTACAAGTTATTTGAATTGGATTGTGGTCTGCCCATTCACTTGGTAAAATTCTTGATTCCTTTTATCTCGTTTGCTTTTCCCCCATTCATCCACGCTATATCTAGTCGTTCGTCCATATTTGATGTGTATTAGAATAAAATGAATTGTTTTTCTTCGGGGTATAGTCTTCTCCATAAGTCCACCAAATTTAACTTTTCATCATTTCCTTACATGTCTTAGGAAACTCTCTTTTCCCTTTTTACTCTTCCTCGCATTGTTAAGTGGTCCTTTGATAACAGCAGTAGAGTTGAAATCTCCTATAATACAAATATTCCTTTTTTCAAATCCTATAATTTTTTGATGTAAATATTTAAAAACTCTTTCTGATCTTCATTTGGGGGCATAAATTACTACTAATAGAATTGAAATAGCATTAATCCAGATCTGTAAAACCAAAGTTCTTCCTTCAGGTCTGACTAAACTAAATCTGCTTTCAGATCGCCTTTCACATATATTGCAATCCTTTCTTTTTTCCTCGTGTCTGCTGGTGCAGTGAAATAGCTTCCTAGTTTCGGGCAGCTCTAAGTATTTTTCATCTACTTTCCTTATGTGAGTTTCCTGTAGGCATATTATGTCGGCATTTGTTTGATTAATTTAGCTATTATCCTTTCCATTTGTCACTCCAATTTAAACCATTTATGCTAATGGATAGAAGTTTCTTCTTCTTCCATTTAATTAGTTCTGTTTCGCTTTTGTCTCATGCTTTATAATTCCAGTCTCTCCTGTGCTTGCTGGGGACTAGTTTCTTTCTCCTGAGGTGGATAAACGTTCCTTTGGTTTCTTGAGGGTCCTTCTTTTTTTGTTTCTGTGGTAACTGTAGGTCTTCCTGTGAATTTCTTTCCAATTCCTCCCCTTACTACTCTGATCTAGTTGTTCATAAAAATCCTGAGCCCTTTCCATAGAGTCTATTTTAATTTTCCTTTCTTTCCAAGAAACTAACATCCCTCCAGGATTAACCATTTAAATAGAATTCTTTTTCTGATTTAGATTAGTAGCTAGAAATTTATAGTGTCTCATCTTATTTCTCTTACTTTCCTTGAATTTGCTTTAAGAATCCAAAGTTCTTTGCCTTTATACATAATTGTTCCATCTCTGGACATCCTAAATATTATATCCCGGACACTCCTTCTCGCAAAGCAAATGTGGACCTCTCTCAGACATTTATGGCATCTCGCATAGTTGGTGCTGACCCTGTAGACTTCATCAAATTCCCAACAGTATATCATCGTTATCTTTTCCCAGTAGTCCGGCCAGTATTTCTGCCATTAGTTGCCCAGGTCTTCTTCCTTGATTCCTCAACATTCTGTAATCTCAAGTATGCAGCCACCTTGTCCATTTCTAGGTAGACCAATGAGTCTTCCATTTCTTTGCTCAAATTTTTTAGTTCTTCATCTACCCTTTCCAATTTCTTTTCCGTTTATTCCATCCTTGTCTCTACTTCTTTTATCATTGCTTCATTTTTTTACAGGGCCTGTTGTAGTGTTCCAATTTTATCCTCTACTTTAAGGATGTCCGCTTTCATTTCAGCTTTTAATTTCCCCATCTCCTCTTTTAGTTCACTAATATCTGCTCTTGTTTCATTATGATTTTTTATCATTATTTCTTGAAGGTTCTTCATTGATTCTTGTAGGGTTAGCAAAGTTGATTGTATATTGGCATTCGAGACATTAGCTTGTTTTTCCCCTGGCAGCGATTCTTCTGTGGTTTTTTGAACGGTGGGTGAAGCTGTTGCCAGGGTAGTTGTTAAAGTCGGGGTAGCCTTCCTTCCAGTTTTCAGAGCCATGGTCGTTGTAGAAGTCATTTCTTTTAATATTTGTTTCCATTGTTGGATTATATTAGTTATATTATCCCAAATTACCATTCAGTATTATCACCCCAATATTAGAATTCCGGTATCTAGTTGCTTAGTCCACCTATCTACTATGTAGCTGTATTCTGAATTCTTAACTAGTAACTGAAATATATAAATATATGTTATTTTTAATCCTAAATTCTCAATCACGTATACAATTTTATGAAGTCTATGTTCAAATACTATGCAACACTATATAACATTCCATATAATAAATATATATAATAAATAGTATATCAAATCTAACCAAGTTTAGATTTTGTAAGTTTATAAGTATTGTAAATATATATGTATTCTTATCTAACCTTATCTAACCCTATTTTGAGTATTAGATATTCTAAGTATTCTTAGTCACCAGTATTCTTGAACCTAAACAGTATTATTTCTTTCCCCAATAGATTGGTTATAATCACACACTAAGTTATACTATTAAAACATTAAATATTAAATATTAAGTCTTATACTTATTGATTAAATAGTTCTTAACCTTCTTGCTTTCCTTTCAGGCTTCTGACAGACACTAGTGCGAAAAATTATAACTTGCCAATCTTCCTCTCCACCGTTAAGCTCTTCCTGCCACCTTTTTCTCCACTAATCTTACAAACTGTCACTTACTCACTTTTCACATCAGAGGCAATCCAGACTTTGGAGCTGCCATTGATAGGAGGCTGTCTCTTGCACATTGGGCTCTGGAGGGCTCCTCTTCGCTGCTAGGGGGTTGCCTTCTCCAAACTGCAGCCTGAGTTTACCCCCACACCGACACGAATCTCTCTGGGATTCAAGCACCCTCTGGGGATCGCACCAACCACAAAAAGAGATAAGCTGAAACTGCAGACGGGCTTCTGCATCTCTACTCATCCTTGCCTTGCCACCGGAAGTCCATCTCAGCATTTTTAAAAAGAAAAAAGCCCAGGCAATTATTGTTTATGGTTAAAACATAACTGTGAAGTGGTTGGCTTCAGCACTGCTACTAGGAGTTTATTTTATAACTGATCTGACTTACAATGGGACTTTGTCTACCTCAAAGGTGTGGATTACAACTGCTCAGAATGACTTCACTTTACATCTCCTGCAAAAGTCATTTCCAATGCAAATCTTTCATGGAGCTCTTGCCTTCATGTTTCATACAAAACAGCCACAAGGATTTCAGAATTTTCTTAAGACAATCAAACTTCCTAACAGGAAAAGAGAAGGTTTTATTTCCAGTTTTTGAGAACAAGCTTTTGAGTGCACAAATGGTGTGTGTCAGGGAGAGGAGTCCCTGGAGAGTCTTCTTGCACCTTTCTTTGAAATGAGCATGACAGGGCACAGTTACAGTATCTACAAAGGGGTTTCTGCTCTGAAACATAGCTTGCATGCAGCTCTTATATCACAACCCATCCTTCAAGCTATGGAGAGTAATAAAAAAGTGGAACCTTGGCAGGTAAGCTTCCTCAATTTTCTTTTTAATTGTCTAGAAAATGTAAGAGACTGGCCCACGTTGCTTCAGTCCAGCCTAGCCAATGTGACTTCAGCCTGGTCTATCCAATGTGAAGAGGAAACATGCCAGCAGTTTGGACAAGCTGGCCATGCCCATCCAGTTGGCCACAGAAGGCATCAAGCTGACCTTGTTCACCCAGTCGGCCATGCCCACCCAGTTGGCCACACTCACCCAGCCACCTGATGCGGCCCTCAGTGAAATTGAGTTTGACATACTCCTGGACTAGAATACAGATTGTCCTTGAGTTACAATCACAACTGTCCAAAATTTCTGTTGCTAAGTGAGCATATTAAGGGACGTTTGCTCCATTTTATGACTTTTCATGTCACCATTATTAAATGAATCACTGCAGTTGTTAAGTTAGCAACGTGGTTGTTAAGTGAATCTGGTTTCCCCAATGACTTTGCTTGTCAGAAGGTTGCAAAAGGGGATCATGTGACAATGGGACACTGCCACCATCATAAATATGATCCAATTGCCAAACATCTGAATTTTGATCACATAACCATGGGGATGCTGCAATGGTTGTAAATGTGAAAAATGATCATATCGCTTTTTTCAGTCCTTTGTCACTCTGAACAGTCACTAAATGAAGATAAGTCGAAGACTACCTTACAACTGAAGGACCTCAAGTACCTGCCATTCCAGTATTCATCAAGCTTGTTTATTTCATTCAACTTATGTGCTGCCCATCTCATTACCCAAAACAATTCAACAATATAATAAAATTATAAATATAAAAAGATTAAAATTATTGAGTCATATTGTATAGGACAATCCATGCTTTTTTAAACAAAAAATAAAGCTTGTTGTTTAGTTCCTGGACATTTCGTTACCAAAATAAGTAAATAGAAGGCTTTCTTCTTGTTTAATGTGATAATTGAAGATTGAAGTCACCAAGAAAGATAAAAGTGTGTGAGCAGGGTGCTGCTGCTGTGGGGTTGGATGTGGGGTTGGATGCAGAATTGTGGGTTGTGTGACTTTCTTTTGATGCAATCAGCTCGGTAGTCAATGTATAGATCCTTTTCTCCATTATCTAGACAGTTTTTGAGTTCTATCTGCTTTTGTACAGTATTTGTACAGTATTTGTGCAGGACAGGCAGAATAGTAGGAAGATATTGGTCTTGATTCCTGGAAGAAGTAGAGTGAAGCAAAAGTAATTTGGATTTTGTGATAAAGCAAAGTAATATTGAAGCTAGGAGTGAATTTGCAATGCTAATCTAACCCTGAATTCTCATCGTCTTTCTCTCTTTCTCCATGCTGTTTGGATGGTGGGAGGGGCTGGAATTCCCCCACATGCTAGAAACAAAAGAGAGCTCCCAAAGCGATGCTTCCTCTGCATATCTTTTTCTGAGCCACAGAGTTGCAAAACCAGGTTGCACTACAGGAAACCCCGCCGCCGCCGCTCAATTTGTCTTCCTGCTATCTCAAAGACTCCATTTGCAAACAAGGAGAGTCAGAAATTTCCCAGCTCTCAAAGGTCTTAAAACCTTCTACAAATGCAGTGAGAGAGTCTGAGGAATCATGCCTATGTTCTTATAAGTAAAATGAAAGCTGATCCACTTCTACTCATCTGGAATGGAGGCAAAGCCATAAAAAGAGGCCCTTTCCAGTTAGTTTACAATCTGGTATCCAAGTAACAAGGTCATAAAAATTCCTCCTGCCAGAGCCATCTCCAGAGCAATAGGCACATTCCTACCCCCTGAAGAGAGACACTCGATCTAGCAATGATTTAAACAAAGCCAGCATCTTGCTTTTGTTATACTGCTGAAGTCAATATGGATTTTTCCTTTAACAAAATTAGTGGCAATCTAAAAGCAAAGAGGAATTATTTAACCATGGTGGCTATGCAACGTACTAAAACGTTGTGTCAATGTAATAACCTTTCCTTCCAGCCTCCTCAATTGCCATTCAACTGCTAGCCTCTAGCACCATCTGATTGTCAAGTAGAAAATTCCAAAAAAAAGAGTAATGAATTTGCAGGAAGTTTCCTAATTTTAGCAACTTCTTCCCACTTTAACCCAAGGGTCAAGCATCATTAAGAGACCTAATCTGTGCTTAGCAACAGTGTCTTCCAGACCTAGCAAGTACCACAAACAGGCAAATTTGTGCTCCGCACCAAACATCTCCCAGACTTCGCAATACACCCTAAGCCAGTGATGGCTAACCTATGACACGCGTGTCACTCGTGAAACGTCAAGGCACTTTGACTGACATGCCTGTTGGTCCACTCGGGAGGAGGGGGAGGAGGTGGTGGTGGCGGCTCATGTTGTTTTCTGAGCTCTAGGCTTGTGGGCTCAGAAAACACGCGAGCCGAGGTGGCTTCAGCTCCGCTTGGCTTCAGCTTTCAGCCCAGCTGCTTTCAGTCTGCTCGGGAGGAAGGGGAGGAGGTGATGGCAGCAGCTCGCATTGTTTTCTGAGCCCATGAGCCTAGAGCCTAGAGCTCAGAAAACAACGTGAGCAGCCACCACCCCTCCCTCCCCTCCTCCCGAGTAGACTGAAAGTAGCTGGGGCTGAGGAAACAAAGCCAAGTGGAGCCAAAGCCACCTCAGCTCACGTTGTTTCTGAGCCCACGAGCCTAGAGCCAGGGTGCTTTCATTGCACGGCGGAGCTTCTTGTCTCAGGAAATGCTGGGTAACTTTGCTGCCCCCTGGGGGAGGCGATTCTGGGCTGCGTGATTGGGGGACTTCGTCACTTTGGGTGGGTGGGTGGGAGCAAGGACGTTGACTTTAAGCGGCGGGGCGGATCGCGTGTGCTGGAAAGGGCTTGACTGTATTCCAGGGAGAGAGAGAGAGAGATCATAAGAACAGCTCTTGCTTTTTCTCGCAAGGAGAGAGTGACTCTTGCCTCCCACTGTCATCATCATCATCTTCTTTTGGGTTAGTGAATCAATTAAACCTTTCATGATAGTGAGATCGTTTCCCAAATTTCCTTAAATCAGGAAGAAATCAGAAACAAACCTTTGGACTGAGAATAAGCCTGTTCCTATGATGCCATTTTTGTTCACTGCAGTGTGAAAAGTGTGAAAAAACACACTTCTTTTTCTTCATCATTTAATTACCTCTGTAACAGTGTTGTTGGACTGACTCCTGGTACAAAATAATATAAGTTAATTTCTTAATTTACCTTGTATATAAATTGCCATGATTTTTATTTATCTATTGTTGCAGCCCTGAGATGGATAATCCAAAACGTAAAAAAGCAAGATTGAATGATAAAGAGAGTGGTAGTAGCAGACCCTTTCAAGATACATGGACAGAGATGTATGGCATTATAGACAGAAAAAACAGATCATTGTGCATACTATGTAATGGGACAGTAGTAAGCAGAATATGGAACATAAATAGACATTTTGAAACTAATCATCCCCAGCTCTTGGAAAAAAGTCTGGATGAAAGGAAGGAATGCATTTCTAGGCAGTTACACCTCTATAACAGCCAATCAAATTCCCTCCTTAAATTTGTAAGAGGCTCTACAAATTTAACATCAGCAAGTTTATGCGTTGCTCACTCCATAGCTCAGCATGGAAAAGCCCTCAATGAAGGAGAATTTATTAAAGAAACTCTTCTAAGATGTGCACCAGTTTTATTTCATGATATGCAAAATAAAGATGCTATAATTAAGTGAATTTCTGAGTTACCAATCAGTAGAAATGTCATCAAAGACAGAATAATGAGATTGAACACAAACATACAGCATCAGTTAAAAAGAGACTTAGATAATTGTAAATATTTTTCGATTTCTCTTGATGAAACTACTGATGTCACATCAAATGCTCGGTTGGCCATTATTGCTAGATATTCAGATGGCCTCACAATGAGAGAAGAGTTGATTAAGTTAGAATCAGTGCCAACAAGTACATCAGGGAAGGAAATATGTAAGGTTCCGTGACCTAAGTTTTGATATGTGTAAAGTTGTGTCAGTGACGACAGATGGGGCACCCAATATGGTGGGAAAAAGTGTAGGATTTGTGAAGTTGTTTATGGAAGCTATTTTTATCCACTTGTTCCTTTTCATTGTATTATCCATCAGGAGGTGTTGTGTGCCAAAGAAGGATTCACAGAATTAAATGATTTAATATCAGTTGTAACAAAAATAGTAAATTTCATAGCTGCTCGACCCCCTCACAAGTGAGAATTTTCTGCACTGTTACAGGAAATTGATTCAACCTATAGTGGACTGCTGATGTTCAATAATGTGAGGTGGCTAAGCCGAGGAAAAGTACTTGAGCGATTTGTGGAGTGCTTTTCTGAAATTAAGCTTTTTCTTGAAAATAAGGATCTTGCAAACTTTCCTCAGCTCAATGATCATAAGTGGGTTTACTTATTGATGTTTTTCACAGATATCTCTGTTCATATGAATAAGCTCAACTTAAAATTACAAGGTTTGGGCAAAAGTATTGATGTTATGTTTGGATACATAAAAGCCTTTCAAAGTAAACTTAAAATCTTTAAGCAAGATATAGAAAGTAAAACGTATAAGTATTTTCCACAAGTAAAAAAGTATTTTGAGAATGCCAGCACAACTGTACAAAATGAAATAGAGCCCATGCACATGAAGTACCATGATATTGTGAACTCATTATTTGACCAGTTCAGTGAAAGATTTAATCAATTTAGAAGCCTTGAACAGACCATTAAAATAATTAAGTATCCAGATGTAGTAGTCTACAGTACTTTAGAATTAGTTTCAAATGGATGAAAATTGATGATTTGGAGATGCAACTTGCTGAATTTCAAGACAGCATCTGGATTCAAATGTTTGTCAATTTGAGGTCCAAGCTTGAGAACCTGGAAAGAAATCGTTTGGAGAATGAAGAAGACTGCCACTACAAACAGGAAATTTGGAGTGCTTGGAACAGATTACCAGACACTTTTAGTGCCTTGAAAAATCTAAGAATGGCTTTACTCACAATTTTTCCCTCAACATACTTTTGTGAGACCTTATTCTCAGCATTAAATAATATTAAAACAAATAAAAGAAACAGACTGACAGATGAAGTTAGTAGTGCTTGCTTGGCCCTGAAATGCACAAAATACAACCCTGCAATTGAAGATTTAGCAAATGAAATTCAGCAACAGAAAAGTCACTAAGGTAAATCATTATTTGTGTTCCAGACTAGCAGGCTCGAAAGCCTGCAACTCTGATTGGCCCGCAAATAGCAGATCGTGATTGGTCACCGCAGACTGATCTGATTGGCTAGTAAACGGGCTGCCGCGATTGGCCCAGCCAAGCGCGGCAAACTCAAATCACCTTCATTGGCTGCCTAGCCACAGCCAGCCCTATATAAGGGGCTGCTGTGGCCAGGATATTTCGCTCAGATCTGAAGTCACTAATAAAGAGCTGTTGTTGCTATCTGAGTCTTGCCTCCGTTCTTGGACCCATCCTCCCAGATTTAACACTGGTGACGAGGATGGGATGCGGAGGCCTGCTGAACACTTGCTAAGCTAAAGGAGCACGTGGCTGACAGAGTGCAACATCGGTGACATGGCCAGCAGCGCTATACCACCCGCCCCATTCGATCCAGCTAGCAAGGACTGGGACTCATATATGGACAGATTTCAAATGTTCATAGAGTCCAGCAACCTAAAGGATGCCATGCCCAGCAAGAAACGAGCCGTTTTTCTAACGCATTGTGGACCCGCCATTTTTAAAATGGCTAAAGCACTTGCAAAACCAGCTGAAGTCAAAATGATGGACTGGGATACCCTTGCTCCCATCCTTCACAACCATTACGCCCCAGCAGTACCGACTCTCATTCGCAGGCACGAGTTTTATCAGAGGGACCAGCGTGAAAGTGAGAGTGTTGGGGATTTCATGGCTGACCTGAGAAACCTGGGCGGATTATGTGGCTTCGCTAATCTAGAAGAAGCTATGAGAGACAGAATTGTCCTTGGCCTGAGAGATCCAACTGTCCAAAGCAAGATCATGGCCAAAGGAGACATCTCACTTGCAGATTCCATAGCAGATGCCACTGCAGCTGAAGCCACTCGTAAATCAGCAGCACGAATGCGCCAAACCAGCGGGACCAACTGCCAACCCACCAATGATGCTGGGAAACCTTCAGACAAGTACACATCGGCCACCCATCATGAAGATATCGAGTCATCCTCAGACAGCGAGGAGGAAGAAGTCCACAGACTCCAGTCAGAACGTGAGCAATGGGACCAGCAGGGTTGTAAATCAAACTACCAATGCGCCGGATGTGGAGGGAACCACCCACGATCTGAGTGCAGATTTCTAGACGCCATTTGTTGTTTTTGTGAAAAACGTGGACGTATTGCTAAGGTATGCAGAAACAAAAGAGGTTCCAGCCCCAGACGGAGAGGGAACAGCCCGAAAAGAACCGATGGCAACCCCACCACAAAGAGGAACTGCCCTAGCAACCAGTGGAACCAGTACAACAGACCCCGAAGGTTTAATGGCGTGCCCAGACGAGAAGAGGCTCATCAAACCATCACCATCGGCCACGCTTCATCGCTTGATACAAAGAAAATCCGTGTAGAGGTCACCATCGAAAATAAACCGTGCATCATGGAAGTAGACTCTGGGTCTTCCCTATCCATGGTATCCTGGAAAACCCTCAAGCAGCTGATTCCCAACATCTGACACCAACACCTCAGCAGTCAGAGACTCATACTAAAAGATTACCAAGGCAACCGGATTCCAGTCGTGAGTACCAGCCATTTCCAGGTCTCTTTCAAAGGACATAATGCAATTCTACCACTCACCATTGTAGACAGAGACCGGCCAAGTCTATTGGGCCTTCAGTGGTCTGCGCCATTGGGAATTGGAATGGAAGGCATCCACCATACTGAAGATGATGACTGGGAAGCAGCCCTCGTCCACGATTTCCGAGAAGTTTTCAGTGAAAAGTTAGGCAAGTACAAGTGGTCCCCTATTTCGTTTAATCTTCGCCCTGACATTGCGCCCATTTGCCTAAAGCCACGCTGAGTTCCCTTTGCTCTCAAACCCAAAATTGATGAGCAACTGGATAAATTAATTGCACAAGGCATGTTAGAGCCCATTGACCACGCCCAATGGGAGACACCAATTGTCACCCCCATAAAGCCTGACGGGTCCTTGAGAATATGTGGAGACTACAAGGCCACCCTCAATCATGCACTGCAGCAGAGCGCTTATCCGGTACCAGTCGTTCAGCATCTCCTAGATTCACTTGGGGGTGGCAGAATATTCGCAAAACTAGATCTGGCCCAAGCATATCAACAGCTGCCAGTTGATGCCGAAACTGCAGAAGCCCAAACTATAGTTACACATCGTGGAACATTCAAGTGTAACAGGCTCCAGTTTGGAGTAAGCGTAGCACCAGGCATTTTTCAAAGCCTGATGGAGAGACTATTGCAGGGCATAAAAGAGGTCGGGCCCTATTTTGATGACGTATTAATAGCCGCCCCAATGAAAAGTCAATTAGAGAAATGCCTCAGAACAGTCCTACAAAGGTTCAAAGATGCTGGCCTCAAGGTTAAAAAGGAAAAGTGCCAGTTATGTACAGAAAGGGTAGAATTTCTTGGCTACCTTCCTGACAAACAAGGAATTCACCCTACAGAAAAGAAATTGGCAGACATCAAAAATGCCCCAAGACCCAAAAACAAAACAGACCTTCAAGCCTTCCTGGGACTCATTAACTTTTATAACATTTTCCTACCCCAGAAGGCGACTGTTGCTGAACCCCTTCATAGACTCCTCGATAAAAGGGCCTCCTGGATTTGGGGACGACGGGAGGAACATGCCTTCCAACAAGTAAAGGACCTTCTCACTTCTGATGCAGTGCTAATACAATATAATGAGACACTCCCATTGACTGTTACTTGTGGATGCCTCACCTTTTGGGGTGGGGGCCATCCTGAGCCATGTCCTCCCAAACGGTACCGAAGCACCAATTGCATTTTTTTTGAGGACTTTGTCAAAGACAGAAAGAAATTATAGCCACCTAGATAAGGAAGCCCTTGCAATTGTATCTGTGATCAAAAGGTTCCACGAATATGTATATGGGAGATCATTTTCCATCATCACAGATCATAAACCATTACTTGGCATCCTGGTGGGTGACAAACCTACTCCACACATTCTATCCCCTCGAATGACACGGTGGTCAGAATTCCTAGCTGCCTACGACTATCAACTAAGACATAGCCCTGGAAAATCTATTCCTCATGCCGATGCTTTGAGCTGCTCTCCACTACCCAAACTGCAGGATGACCCAGCTCCCACGCTACCAATACTACAAATTGAGACAATTCCCTCACCCCCACTAACGGCCCAGGGCATCGCCTTTGAAACCAAAAAAGACTCATGTTTGGCACGAGTTCTTGGCTGGGTGGAGAGGGGATGGCCAGAAAACGAGCCCAAGGAAACCTTTAAACCATTCAAAAACAGACAGACGGAACTTTTCTCACAAAGAGGGTGCGTATTATGGGGAGACCGAGTGGTCATACCAACTAAACTACAAAAAAAAGTCCTTCAAATGCTACACAATGGACACCCGGGCATTGTGCGTATGAAAGCGCTGGCAAGGAGCTATGCCTGGTGGCCAGGTATGGACAAACAAATTGAAACCTGGGTCACCTCCTGTAACAGATGCCAGGAAAACCACTCAGCCCCATCAAAAGCTCCACCAGCAGAATGGGAAAAACCCAGAGGTCCCTGGTCACGTATTCATATTGACTTTGCGGGACACACTTTCCTAATAACTGTAGGCGCATATTCTAACTGGCTTGAGGTTAATAAAATGAAAACAACCGCTACAGATGCAGTCATCAAGAAATTAAATAGACTCTTTGCAACACACGGCCTACCCGATGTCCTGGTATCTGACAATGGGCCCCAATTTACTCCCTTGGCCTTCAAACAATACCTAGCTGAACGGGGCATCTGACACGCACTCACATCTCCGGCTCATCCAGTGGCAAATGGTAGGGCTGAATGAATGGTTCAGTTCACAAAGAAAACTCTACAAAAAATGGAACAAGGTAACATCCACGATAAAGTCACTAGGATGCTCCTTCTCCAGCACATCACACCTAACAGCACAACTAACAAGAGCCCAGCTGAACTCCTGATGGCCAGGAAACTCAGATCACCTCTAGACCAGTTACACCCTGCTTACACCCCGGAAAAACCCCTGGGTTCCAGCAGCAAGCATCGCGCCTTTAAGGTAGGAGACCTTGTATTTGCAAAAAACTTTACAGGGGATCCCCTCTGGATTCCTGCTCAAATAACTGAAGTCACGGGCCCCCGCTCCTACCGTCTACTGACCACTGATGGCAGAGTGTGGAAACGCCACATTGACCAGCTATGCTCCAGACTGACCACAACTTCCATCCCTGACCCCAGCCTCGACACCAGGGGTGAGGGGAAGCCGTGAGCCCGGAAATAGAACCAACACCTGTCCCATCGGAACTAACCCTGAGATCACCACATCATAGCTTACAATACTCACCAACTGTAGTTGAACCTGGGCAAACGAACACTTCACCAAGAAGCAGCAGCCAAGTTGGTTCAGCGAGCCCAGGGAGCCATAACAGTAGCAACGAAGCTGATGACTCAATCACCCCAAGGTCACCAGAGGGGAGTTCCAACTATGGCACCGGTTCACTGTTCCAGTTAGATCCAGCAAGCAGTCTGTCTGGACCTGAAATTGAACACGGACAATTGGAATTACAAAAGTCAGGTAGACAGGTACGAAGACCTGCCTACCTGCGAGACTATATAACTCCGCCCCTTAAACGGAACCAAGAGGGGAGGGGTGTTCCAGACTAGCAGGCTCAAAAGCCTGCAACTCTGATTGGCCCATGAATAGCAGATCGTGATTGGTCACCGCAGAGATCTGATTGGCTAGTAAATGGGCTGCCACGATTGGCCCAGCCAAGCGCAGCAAACTCAAATCGCCTTCATTGGCTGCCTGGCCGCAGCCAGCCCTATATAAGGGGCTGCTGCAGCTGGGATAATTTGCTCAGATCTGAAGTCACTAATAAAGAGTTGTTGTTGCTATCTGAGTCTTGCCTCCGTTCTTGGACCCATCCTCCCAGATTTAACTATTTGTTTTTTGCTTTTTGAACTAAGAAATATATTAAATATATTAAAAATATAACTCTTTCTTTATTAGGGCTGCAAATATTACCAAATTATTGATATTTCTTGAAGTGACACACGACTCGAGGAAGGCTACACTTTTTCCCGATTTTCGACACACCAAGCTGAAAAGGTTAGCCATCACTGCCCTAAGCGGCCAAAATGCATACTTTGTCAGTGTCTCCCACTCTTTCAATGCACATCTCTAGTGGTCAATCACTGAATTTTGCAGAACTTGCTCAATTCAGCCATATGCCTGCAGCACCATCTACATGGTCAAGTACTGAATTTCACAAACATTGTTATGTTAAATTACCTGCTTGCAGCGCACCCTAGTGGAAAAAGGGAATTGCACGGGAAACCACTACATTTTCCAAATTCACCTTTTACCAATTTGAAGCATGGAAACTTCTTCAGCCATGACAGATGTCCCTGAAGTACCAGAGGACTCAAACCCTCCACCCACCCTAGATGTAAACATGAAGCCTGGTTTCCAAAACCCTCATCTGGACATCCAAACCTTCGAAGTCATGGTGATACCTCAGAAAGCCTACAACCTCAGAAAGAGTAAGAAGCTTACCGAACCCATAGAAGAACATTTGAGGAACAATTGGAAGAAGCAATATCGCTACCAAGCAGACTCATGGTTGAAGCTAGAGGACATCTGTGATGCCCCAAAACACAAGCTGCCCCCCGAGATAGTATGCACATTGCTAGTTGACCTAGATGCCCTTCTCACACAGTGGAGAAACAACAAAGATAAACTTAAGTCCATCCAGTCAAGACTGGGTGACCCAAAACTCCAAGCACACTTTCAATGTTTTGAGGAGCTTCACAAAGAATGCAAAGACTGCATTGAGGAAAGCAAAACAGCCCTCCAGGCAGAGCTCCTCGATGTGATTCAAAAGGAACAAGGAGCAAGGGAGAAGGCCACATCTGACATAGGTCTTCAATCACTAGCAGCTTCTTTCCGCCATTCGAATAAAGCCTCCTCCCTCCATCCCAAACCAGCTAGATCACAAGCAAGTTCCAGTGTCTCATGCCAATTCTCTGCTGCCGGCTCTCACCATCCTTCCAGAGCTTCCTCCTGTCACAGTGACACATCTAGGGCCTCCAAAGCAACAAGTTATGCTGACCAGGCTGCAGAAGCTGAGGTAGAAGCTGCTGTAGCAAATGCAAATCTATGCACCACAGAGGAGGTAACATGCCAGAAGGCAGCAGTGACAGCTCAACTGGCAGAAATAGTGGCTCAACAGGCAGAAATGGCCAAAGCGCAGACCAAATTGGAGTTGGCCAAAAGAAACTCCGCAACAAAGATGGCATGGGCCTCAGCATGGTGGAAGATGGTTGACAATGCCTCCTTCAACTTCAACCTCAAAGACTTGGGAGAAGAGAGTCCAGAGACATGGGTCAAGGCCTACGTGGATGAGCAGCACTCACTACGAAACGAGCAGGTGGAACCGGCACAGTTAGTTTGCAGTCTCCCAGAACCAAGGGATCAAAGGAGAGAATCTCAACCACTGACTTTACACGCCTGTCACAAAACTGACGTCGTAAGATCTAAGACTTGAGACTCTCTTCCCAAAGACATCAAACCTAACCCTACACCTCCAGTCCTAGAGAGTGAGTGAATTAACCCACCAGTTGCTACACAGATTTCTCAACAGAAAGACATACCTCAAGTGACAACTGCCACACTCAATCCACAGGCAGTAGCATTCCTACCACACCCTCAAGGCAACTCTAATGCAGATATGCGGCAAGACGAATATCCACAGCAAGAGAGACCACCTGCTCATGTGTTAACGGATCACAACCTCCTCATAAAGTACTCTGAAGAGAACCACGAATCGTCTATTACACATGCCCTCGAGCCATAATGCCATACCTACGAGGATGCTGATAGCAACATGCACCCAGGAGCACTGCATCCAGATGCTGATCCACCACTGCAGATATCTTGTAGCCCTCTTTTGAACAAGGAGCCTCAAGGTGCTAGAGAAGCACACCCAGAGCCAGTGGTGAGTATCAATTGCATAGCAGTGTGCAATGGCACACCAACCCCTCACTTGAGTCATCAGATCTGCTTAGCCAAAGTCTACCTAGATGGACGCCCAGAAGAAGCAGTGAAGATGTATGCAATATTGGATCCTCAGAGCAATCACTCACTAGCCAGGTCTGCATTCTTCGACCTCTTTGATGTTCAGAAGGAAGAAGTACACTTCATAATATTGACGTGCACCACACCGAGCTGCATGGTAGGGAGAGAAGCTACTGGACTCTGTATAGAGTCATTAGATGGAAGTTCCCAGTTTCTACTGCCACTCATACTGGAATGGAATGGGATACCAGATGACCACAGCCACACTGCAACACCAGAGGTAGCTAGCAACATGCCTCACCTGAAGTATGTGGCTCATCTATTTCCCGCCCTACATTCTGAAGCCAAGATTTTGCTCTTGCTGGGATTCGATGCCCCTGATGCCTTAGCACACACTGAAGTCATCAGAGGCCCAAGATACTCACCCTTTGCCTTCAAGACAGACCTGGGTTGGGGAATCTCAGGACTTGTCAGTGTCAGTCAGATGCAGGCCCCAACCCAGGCAGATGCCTTAGCACCATCCATTCTGACAGCCTTCCTACGCCCTTTAGCACCATCAAAAACAAGAATACTGTTCCATCCTAAAAGGCTGCTGGCAACCAGTACACTTTCGCTAGGACACCCTAAACGGCTGTCAGCAACCACCAGACATTCACTAATATGCTCTACATGGGCATATGCTTCTGCAACACCCTTTCCAACAACTTCCTAATGCCCTTTGACACTGTGCAAGCATGAGTACCTGTCAACCCTAAAAGGCTGCCAGAAGCGACCACCAGACTTTCACCATTGCCACCAAGTATACCTGTACACCCTAAAAGACCACCAGAGGTGACCAGCAGACTTGCACCAAGAGGCTGAACTTGAAGATTGAACTTCAAGCTTTGCATGCTTTGCTTTGTTTGATGCTTTATTGCTATTTACTGTTTCTCTTAGTTATATAGCTAACTGTTTGTTTTACTTATAGAGTTATCTGCTATTCAGTTAGTATTACTCTTTACTGTTTATCTTAGTTAGCTGCTCTTTACTTAGTTAGTGGAATTTACAAATCCAGGTGGGGAATGTGCTGTCCAGACAGTTTAGAGTTAATGGGATTTGGGATAGTTAGTTAGGAATTGAGAGCTGTCCCCTTAAGAGAATGTATCATGGTAAATGTAGTTAAGGTATCCTGGGAAATGTAGTCCATGTCATGTGGCCACATCTGTAACCCTGATTGGTCACTGAATTGAGCCTTGGTAGATTGGGGGAGGTTTCTTCACTCTTGCCTGAAGTCACCATACAATGCAGCCACTTCAATCATCATCATGGGGTTGAGACTTTATTATCTTGCTACACCACAATTTAGATATGCAAGGGATTGGACAGTAAGAAGAGTTTTGTCATAAATGTGAGTTGATAGGATGCCTGATGAACTAATAAAAAAGACTTTGTATGGATGCTTTGTGGAGTTATCTATCTGCCTTTGTACAGTATTTGTGCAGGACAGGCAGAATGTGGACAAAAGGCCACTTTGCCAAAGTATAGACCTCAATCACAACTCCTCAACTTTAAAAAAGTTTCCGTGGCATTTCACATACATGTTTGTTTCATCATTTCTACTAACGAAGTTATCATCTCTCTAGTTATCAGAAACACTATAATTAAATTAACAGGTCAATTCTCCGGTGTCTCTTCATCTGCTTCTGGAGGAAATATCAAGAGCAAATACCAGAATAGATATAAACCTTCAATGTATCATTCCATACTGAGGGCCATTCATCAAAACTGGTTGGTGCTCAACCAGCACAGGATAAGTAAGAAAATTGCTGTCATAAATTAGGTTCTTGGGATTTTGTACTTATTTCTTGTTCTTATCAGATACGTGTTTGTGGATTTAATGCTAATATGTTTAGACTGCTGATCAATTCTACAGCTCATAGATTTTCTCATATTTGAATAAGTGGGATTTGCTCCATAGTTCCACACAAAAAAGATATACAAGGATAACCATCTTAGAATTCTATAAGACAATTGAAATTCTGCTAAAGCCTCACAGTTAGAGGACAAAGAGAAAATATTGTGATTACCAAAGTCTTCTGAGGTTTTCTTAAATTGCCAGTGAAGAAAGAACCTCAAAATTTGGTGTTTGAATCAAGAGCAACTCTGTCCTTTCAGAATTTGAACATAAGTAAGAAAATTAATCACATCAACCACGAATTCTTAAGTCAGATCAATGTAGATAGAAATTATTCTGCTGTCTATAGCATCAGTTTGAATCTAGACTTTTGGCAACAAAAATACAGGAGAACCCAAATGAATAGGAATGTTGGAGATTCTTGCCATGTTTTTATTTCTAGACTTGACCATGAAGGTACAACCTCTAAAGTGCATCGGAGATGAAGTCCTTAAAATTCCACATGAATGGTACCAGGAGGGAGAATTTACCATTGGTGGATTGATGTCCCAAGTCCATTACGTGTTCCCTGAAATTAAATTCATGAAACATCCAATCAGTTGACATCCCATTGTAAGAAATCAGTCTGTTACTTAATTTTAATCTAATCCTGCTCAGAGGTTCAATCAATCTATCTTATAAAATATCAATGTATGATTACCTTTTTTTTTTACTCAATCTTTCCTTAGACTATTGGAACAAAATTATACTCAATCTTTCCTTTGTTCATAAGAACAAACATTAGAATCATTGTGGAATAAAAAATAATTTCCAAAGTTGGGGGGAAGCATTAGTTATTAATACCATGTATCTATTTTTTATATGTTGATTAGATAGTTGAGGCCCTATTTCAAAAAGATCACAGAGCATTTTACAATGTTTGAAAGAGCAACCCAAAGCTCAAACACAAAAGTTCACAGGAATAGTAGAAATGTGGATTCTTCTACTTACAGTCTTCTCTTAAGCTTTTACAGCAGAAACAGTTTACCATGGAAAGAAACATGAATTTCTAAATATATGGCTATGTTCTTCAGCTCTACATTCCTCATCCTAAGATCTTATGTAATATATACTCAAAAATTAGTTCCACTCAGCTAAGATTCTCGTGGAAAAAATCATCCCATTCAATGTTTTCCCTAGTCAATAACCACTTCACAACTTTGGGGTATATCTGGAGGACTTCAAAGGACAAAATATTTAGTCTTCAAAACACTCATTACTCTTAATTTGATTGTGTAGAAGATAATTTATTGCTATAAGGTGAATGTTTTCTAATAATGAATTAAATGAAAATTTACAGAGGATGAAAACTTTCATGGAGCTTTAAGATGGAAATAATTTCTCCTTTCCAAGGACTAGAAGAAATATGATTTCTTCTGTAGACTTCCATGACAACAATTCATATATTTCAGAAATGAAATCCTTCTGTAAAGTCTTTCATAGTTCCTCCTATTAATCTGAGATAACTCATTACTTTATACTCAACTGTGTAATTCATCCTTCCTTTAATTCTATCACAGTTTAACTATCTGTTCAAGTGTACAATTAAATACTTTATATGAAGATATGAATCTTGAATTTTAAGAGAGATATTCTGGAAATTCAGCAATATCTGTAATATGCAAAGTCTACAAAATCCTTTCTCAAGGACACTGGAACCTGATAAGATAGAGGGAAGAACACTGGAGAATGTTTTAACAGGTGTTCTTTGGAACTTCTATTATTAATTGAGTACTTGAAGCTTGGCTTTGGAATTTGTGGAGAAGCCATAATAAGAGCCTTGGATAACTAAATAAGATGCAGTGTGCTTTCTTTTTTACCTTCTTTTAGCTGTTTCATCCCTCCTCTTCAATCCCACAGTATTTTGTAATATTTGTATATCTATTTTTTTTCTTTCTTCTCCAGTACACTCCTCATCCTCAGGAGCATCTTTATTTGATATTATGCAGTTAAAACCTTGGTGCCAAAAATCTCTCAAAAAGCCATCTTAATTTTCCCCAGAAGGATTGACAGCCTGTGTCATATTCACCAATCACAAGAAGGAGACGTGAGACAGTGACTCTTTTAAAGCTCTTTATTTAGTTCTGAGATCGGCTCAGCTTGCCCTCGGATTGGTGGCGGCTTATATTGAACTTGCCTTGCCAGCCGCGGCCAATGACACTGCTTTGAATCCCCTGCGATCGGTTTCCTCCAATCGCGGGTGATTCGCTATGGGCCAATTGCTCCGGGTCACTCAGCCAATCTGAGCGCCGTGCGTCCTGGCCAATCAGGATGAGGGGTTACAAGAATGTTAATGTAGCAATACAGAACAGCCTGTATATATTGTTTTTTCTCTTGTTTGACTTTATTTTTAATTTTACTTTTCTTCTTAAAGGGAAAGCCTCAGAATATTTTCTTTCTTTCTTTTTTTTTTTTTTTTTTTTTTTGCTTATTGGGATTTTTGCCTTTTCTATTTTCATCTCTTATTTATTTTTATGGTTATTTTTTTTATTTTTTGAGACCTTATAATTGGATGAAGGTGTGAAGAACCTGAAGAATACTTTTTTTCTTTTTTTTATCATTGCTTTTTAATATTATTGGGTTTTACTCTCATTTTCTTTTTTCTTTTTACTATTCTTAATTTTTATTTTTGAATTATAATTGACTATTCCACAATAGGATTAAGGTTTAGAAGAACCTGAAGAATCTCCTCCTTTTTCTTTTTAATCTTCTTTTTCTCCTTCTCTTTTTAATCCTGGACTCTTTATTTTTTATTGGTTTTTTTAATGTTTTTCTTCTTTCCAACTGGATTATAATTGGCTATCTTATTAATTGGATTAAAGGAGCTTAAAGATCCTGAGTTATTCAAATGAGTAAGAAAACTTTACCTTCTGGCAGTTCAACTTCTGCTCCTGCTTCTCCATCAACTGGAGGATGACTATCAATAATGGCGAAGCAAGATAAAGTACAAATGGACCTAGCGACGATTATACAAGGAATACAAGAACTCAAAACGAGTATTGACCAAAGAACAGAGAGTATTGAACAAAGAATTGCGAAGACTGACAAAAAAATTGAAAATTTTCAACAAATGATGGCGAAACAGGAGGAGAGACTCCAAAAAATTGAGGAGAAAGACAAACAAAGAGATGAGACAATTGGAAATATTGTTAGCAAATTAACAATGGTGGAACAAGATATAACTGGGATGTTGAAGTGGGAGATGGATAGGTCAGAATTTTATCTCAGATTTCAAAATATAGAGGAAGAAAAAGGACAAGATTTGGCAGCTGTAATGATAGAAATTCTGGCTGGAGCTTTGGAGATAACAGAGGAAAAGATGATGGACGGAGTAGATGAGATATACCGTGTCTTCACAAGATATGCGATGAGGAATAAGCTACCAAGGGAAATTCATGTCAGATTTACTAAAAAGACTATTAAAACACAAATATTACAAGTCGCAAAAGATAAGGTGTTGAAATACAAAGGTAAAGAGATTGTGGTTTTAAAACAAGTGCCCAGAAGAGTGAGAGAGATGAGAAGAGAATATCAATTTTTGACCAAAATGTTATTGGAAAAAGAGGTGAATTATAGATGGTTGATTCCAGAAGGATTAATGTTTATATGGCAAGAACAGAGACACAGAATCGACTCAATTGAGAAAGCAGAAACATTCTACAATGAATTTTTTGGAAGAAGAGAAATAGAGACAGAAAAAGAGACCATCTCAACTGAACCTCAAGAAGGCCAGATGGGAATGGGGAAAGAAGAAGGTGCGGTAGGTGGACAAATGGAGACCAAAGAACAACATGAAGTAAGATCTACAAGAACTGTTAGACCTAAATACAAAACATAACCATGGAGGAAAACAAATTGATTTCTATGAATATAAATGGATTGAACTCAGCTATTAAAAAAAGAAAAATCTTTCATAAATTAGAGAAGTTAAAATTTGATATAATTTGCCTACAAGAAGTACATATTAAAAAACAACATCAATGATTATTGGTACGACCAAAACTGGGGAAAATTTTTACTTCCTTGACTAACTGTAAGAAAAGAGGAGTGGTCCTGTACATTAAAGAAACTATTGCAGCAAAATTGATTTATACTGATGAAGATGGAAGAGTATTAATGGTTGAAATAGTGGATAACAATATAAAAACACTGCTTGATGCAATTTATGCTCCGAAGGATAAACAAGAAGAATTTTATAAAAAGTTACATATGAAATCAATTGGACTGGACCATGTCAGTATAATTATGATGGGAGATTTTAATGGAATTGTAGATAATAAATTGGACTATACAGTGACAACATTAAAACAAAATAGAAAGACTCTCCCTAAATCCTTTTTTTAAATGGTAGATGAATTAAATTTAAAAGATATATGGAGAGAAAGAAATGGTAAAACCCAACAATATACTTTTTATTCAAATAGATATTTATCATGGTCCAGAATAGATATGATTTGGACTTCATCAGAATTAATATCTAACATTCAAGAAATAAATATAGAAATGGGTATATGGGCAGACCATAATCCAATGACAATTAAATGGAAAGGACAAAGAAGAAGATCTAGATGGACATTAAACAATGCTATTTTAAAGGAAAAAGACTTTACACAATGGATGGGCAAAGAATTGGCTTTCTTCTTCAGTGAAAATAAAAAAGAAGATACTTCAATGCAGAATGTTTGGGATACAATGAAGGCATATGCGAGAGGATTAATAATGGATTATACAAAGAAAAAGAATATTAGGAAGAGGCAAGCTATTAAAGCTTTAGAAGATGATTATAAAAAACTGGAAAAAGAATCGCAGAATATGCCACAGAAAAAAGATATTAAATTTAAAATGGATATAATTAAACATAAGATGGGTCAGGCAGAGAAAGAAGAATTGGCACAAAAAATTAGAAGTGCTAAACAGAACTATTTTTTTTAATCAAGTTTTATTGATTTTACCAACAAACAAACAAAACAAAACATCATTAAACATTAAAAACATAAAACCTCTTTCCATTGTAGATCCTTGCAAGGCAGATAACATATTGCTTTATATCACGTACTTATAGTTTATCCCATTTCCATATAAACACGTAAATTCCCTTTACCAAATTCCACATTGTTTCTCTTTAATCATTATTCAATCATATTTCCTTTCTGATTTATCTGCTATCCAGTCATCAACTTTATATTTTCCTCTGGCTTGTTTATAATTATTCTCATCTAGTCTTCTTCCGAGATTTTATTATTGAATTCTTAATTAAACACACACACATAAAACATAGACATAAAAACATAAAACTTTCTTCTAGAAAGTAACTTGGCCCCAGATTACCTCTTTTTGTATGGACTCAATTGTATTCATTTCTTATATACCATTACCCATCTTATTTACCATTCTATATCTATTATTATAACTCCTCTCCACTTTTGCCTCATCTTAATTCTGTTTTATATATTTAATCTTGCTTTTTTTAAAAATATTTTTATATCTTTTGTCCATTTCTCCATTTACATCTGTCTCATTTCCAATTTAAGAAAGAATAGTTTCCCTGGAATCACTAATCGGAGTATGATGCCTTTCTATCATTCCCCTAAGTTAAAATTTAAAATAACACCTAAATCCCAATCAGATTCTGCTTAGTACATTCTACTATTTCAAAGACCAATACTACAATAATAAATCCATAACAATCAACACATTGATCCATTAAACTCTATATTCAAACTAATATTTTAAACATTCCCTTTAGTATTTTATTAAAACTTATTATCATTCATTATTAAACCTTTTAAAGTTATACCTTGATATTTTAGTCTTTTATTAGATCTTAAAAAGTTCTAATTATCTACTTATCATACAAATACCACTATTACAATACTCATGTGTACTTTGCAGAATCCCCCCCTATTTTTTTAAAAAAACCCATATGTTACCCATTATCCCCGAAAAAAGTTTCCTTATCTCCATCTTGTCTTATATCTTTGTAACTTTTTCCCCTTTTCCTTTTCCTTCTTAGCCCGCCTAAACTTTTACCCCTTCTCTCCAAACCTCTGCCTTCTTGATTTCCCTTTTCCGTTGCATTCCTCTTTCCTTTTGCTTTCTAGCATTCTGTTGTTTTTGCATCTTCTTTTCTCTTTCATAAACATTTTTTATTTCTTAAGTCCTTCCTTTTCACTCCTCTCTTTCTCCTTTCTTTCTTAGTCACACTGTTTAGTTCATTAAAATGGCTTCTTCTTCCTCGGCTTCTTGCAGCTGTTGTTTAATTTGCTGGCACATGACAAGCGCCATATCTAGGAAACAAAGGGCTTCTCCCATAACATCTTTGCCTTCTTTCTTTATTTTTAAATATTTTTTTTTAGTTCATCAAGAGATAGAGCCATTTTAAACTGTTTCTTCTTCTCTTTCTGTATCCTCTTCTTAAACCAATCAGTTATTTCCAAACTTAAAACAGTTCCCAAAAGTCCCAAAGTCCCACAGTCATCAAACAGTCCAGGCAGAGTACAAGCTTCTTCTTTTTACAATTTCTCTTCTAGGGGTGAAGTCAAATTAGGGAAAGAAAAACGTCCAATCTGTGCTTTTAAGTCTTTCTTAGAATTAATTTCTATTCTCTTTATCTTCAAGGCATCTCTCTCAGCAAAGTCTTAGAGTAAAAATTTGTTTTCCCAAGCCTCTCCTTCCCACTTATAACAAAGGAGTTTAGGTTTTACCTTCTATCAAAAGGCTAGTTTCCCTTGTCCATTTGTTAATTCCATAAGGGAGGGAGAGTAACTTCCCTTTTCGTCACTTTTTTCGCAGCTGCAAACATCAATCGGGAACATTATAGCTTCCAAGTCATTACTTTCCCAGGTGTTAAATATATCCTTAAGGTCCCAGTTCGACCAAGAAAAAACTTTCTTTAAAAAAAAGAAAACTCCTTCTCCCTCCTGCGCATTCTTTATTATCCAATTGCCGGCTTCTTTATGGTGGCCATAAAAGACCACCGCTGCACCGTCTTGAGAGAAGGGGGTTATTGCCGGCTGGGGGGGGTTGCGACGCTCCTCATCCCCATCCAGATCCCTCCTATCTTCAGCTGCCCCAACAGGGCAGCCTTAGCCTCCAAATCCGTCAGGATCGGAGGCACCAAGGCGGCTAGCACAGCAGGGATCGCAGAGAAGGCGAATCCCTGCTGTCACCGAAGCCGACAACCGGAAGTGTCTAAACAGAACTATTTTGAAGATGCAAATAAACCAGATAGATGGCTAGCATACAAATTGAGAAAGGAGAAAGAATCTAGGAAAATAGTACAGTTAATAGATGATCAAGGCCAAATGTGTTATGGTAATAAGGAGAAAAAGACAATTATTCGAGACTTTTATGGACAATTATATAAGCAGGAGGATTTTGATGAGGAAAGAATTAAGCTTTATTTACAAAATGCTAACCTACCTAAGATATCTGAAGAGACTGAAAAAATGTTAGAAAGTACTATAACAATGATGGAACTAACGAAAGCATTTAATAGGCAGAATAATGGAAAAGCACCAGGCCCAGACAGGCTCCCGGCAGAATTTTATAAAACATTACAAGAATTGTTGAGCACTCCACTGTTATAAGTTATGAATGAAGCCATGTTAAATAAGAAAATACCCAGAACATGGTCAGAAGCTTATATCACACTTATTCCAAAAGAAGGGGACGATCCATCACAAATTAAGAACTATAGACCTATTTCTTTACTGAATGCAGATTATAAAATTTTTGCTTCCATCTTGGCTGAAAGGCTCAAAAGATACCTAAATAACTTTATTCATCCTGACCAGAATGGATTCCTGCCAAGGAGACAAATTAGGGATAATATGAGGGTAATTCTGGACACCTTGGAATATTAGGAGGCGCATCCTGAAAAACAAATGGCTTTGATATTTTTAGATGCCCCAAAGGCATTTGATAATGTGAACTGGAGATTCTTGTTTTTGTTATTGGAACAGATGGGCTTTGCTAGAAATTTATTCAAACAATAGAAGCCATATATGATAAACAAACGGCAAGAGTAATGATAGAGGGAGATTTTACAGACTCTATTAATATAAGAAAAGGCACAAGACAAGGTTGCCCATTATCACCTTTGTTATTTGTATTGACTTTGGAAGTGCTGAATAGGAATATTAGAGAGGATCCAAATATAAAAGCAATGAAAATTAAGAAGGAGTAATTTAAATTGCAAGCCTTTGTGGATGATTTGGTTTTTATTTTGGAAGATCCTCTAGGAACAGCTTTAAAGCTACTGGAAAAGATAGAGATGTATGGTGAGATGGCGGGCTTGAAAATAAAGATAAAACAAAGATCTTGACAAAGAATATGTTATTAAAACAAAGAGATGAACTGGCAGATTTATTGAAAATTCAAGTTACGAATAAGGTTAAATATTTGGGGATACATTTGACGTCAAGATGTACTACATTGAAAGAGAATAACTATATTAAACTTAAACAACAGATAGCATCTGATTTGAAGAAATGGGAAAATCTACAATTGTCATTGATAGGTAGAATTTCAACAATCAAGATGAATATTTTACCCAGAATTTTATATTTGTTCCAAACCATACCAATCAGGCTTGGTAAATATTACTTTGAAGAATTAAATAAAATTGTGTTGACGTTTATATGGCAAGATAAGAAAGCCAGAATAAAATTAAAACTTCTACAAGATGCTAGAATTAGAGGAGGATTTGGCCTTCCGAACTGGGAGTTATACTACCAAACTGCGAATTTAATGTGGGTTAAAGAATGGATAACATTAAGAAAGACCAGATTGTTGACATTAGAAGGACATGATTTATTACTGGGATGGCATGCTTTTCTGTGGTATAAGGGAACTAAATCGCAGGGCTACTTTAGAAGGCATTACATATGGGAGTCTTTATGGTTGAATTGGGAGAAAATTAAGAGAAAATGTTATTTGAAAATCCCAGTCTGGTTATTAACTATTGAAGCCTTTTCTTATCCTATAATATATGAGAAGGAACAAACAGTTAGATATGGGGAAATATTGGATGAAAAGAGTGAACTTAAAACAATGCAAAAACTAGAAGAACAAGGCATAAAGATGAATTGGTTTTCATATGCGCAAATACATTCAAGGTATCTTATAGATTCTAAAACGGAGGGATTTTATGACAAATTGATTGATTTAGACAGGATTTTGACAGGTACTGATGAAAAAGTGATTAAAAAATTATGCAGTTATTTGTTGGAAATTATATTAGAGGAGGAACAAGTTAAAGAAACGATGATTGTTTGGGGGAAGAATTTTGGATATGGGATTGATTTGGAGAAATGGGAAAAATTGTGGTCTCAAAATTATAAAATGACAATGTCAACAGCTTATAAAGAAAACTTGTATAAGATGTTTTACAGGTGGCATTATCCCCCGACAAGAATTGCAAGAATGTTTAAGAACAAATCTGAAAAGTGCTGGAAATGTCATCAGATACCTGGCTCATACTACCATATGTGGTGGACTTGTGAGGACGCTAGAAAATATTGGACTAAGATTTGCATATGGTTGGAAAAAATGAAAAAGACACATATAGACTTGAAACTAGAGATTTTTTTATTGGGAATCTTACCTGATATATATAATAAAAATTTGAAGTATTTGATTGTAAATATATTAACAGCAGCTAGGATTGTATTTGCTAAAAACTGGAAAAGTGGGAAAACTCCATCAGAGGAAGAAATTATTAAGAAAATATTGGATTGTGCTGAAATGAGTAAATTGACATTTGAAATTAGAGAACAAGAAGATAAACAACTTTATGAAGTTTGGGGTCTTTTTTATCAATGGTTAGATAATAAAACATAATAATAGAATATTCAGATTTAGCATAAAAATTATTTTTTCCTTTTTTTGATATTATCTTTATAAAACATTATCAAGGTGGATTTGGTATGATCTTATGATTTATTGCAAAATAAACTAAGTAAACTATACTTATCTCGTTAAAATATGAATTAACAAAATTATAGATGAATGATTTTTTTAGTGATGATATTAGGTTATACAATTATTGATTGATAATATGAGCTATTATGTAATATAATATTAGTGACTAGGAAATGGATGCACAAAAAAAAGTGGTAAACCAACCGATGCACTGTGTGTAAATTTATGAAGAAGGATGATATTTTTATGTTTTATGTGGTATGTCTA
>NW_028262883.1:101211-129260 GCF_049901715.1 Pseudonaja textilis
TAAAATTCTACAGGGATTATTCCTCCCCCCACCCATTATGCTATCCTGAGCCCCTTCAGCCACTGAAGCTTTATATGGTGGTTCAGTAATTAATGAAGTGGTGGCTCCGGTATCAACTAAGCAATTGTATTTCTTTCCTCCTATAAGGATAGTAACAATGGGTTCCCCTTCTGGGCCCTTTTTTAGGGGGATAGCTAGCCTGTTAAAGGTAGCCATGAATTCAGTGCTTTCATTGTCATGTTCTAGTCAAGAAGGGGGTAAATCTTGTTCTCTCCTTTGCTCCCATTGATGTCTATTGTTATTATTTATTGGAGGAAAGGGAGCACTGGGTGGTGCCTGGTGACTGAAACTTTGTTGCTCAGTGTAATGGACTGGATTATTGGCTGGCCTCATGTTCCTAGGTGGTGGGTGATACCGGTTGCGGGGGGGGGGGTGTTGCCTACATTGCTTGCTGAAATGACCTTCCTGTCTGCACCTATAACAATGCTGACATTTGCCTTGCGACCATCCTGCTTTATCGCAATGCTAGCATTTCTTTGAATTATAGGGGGTTTTACCTGGCATTTGTCTGGCATCATGTTTCATTACAGCAAACATTTTAAAGTCTTCCTGTCTTTCTACTCATCTCTTTCTATCTTTCTCTTCCTCTTTCAGCTTGTCTCTTTGATCATAGACAAGGTTAGCAATCCTGTGCAACTCTGCTATGTCTAAGGTTGGCCAGTTAGAGATGAAGTGGTGGAAATGTTCTTTAATATCTAAGGTGGACTGATCCACGAAGGCTGAAGCTAAAATCCTTTGGTCCTTCAGGCAGCTAAGGTCTAGGTGGGCATATGCAGTAGCTGCTTCTGACAAGTGGACCCAAAAGGCATCAGGGTTTTCCTTTTCCCTTTGTGTTGTTTTTTTTTTGAAATTCAGACTAGTTTAAAGTTTTTTTTCTTATTTCCTCTAGAGCTTCTAGTAAGTTATCTTTTGCTCTAGTGTATTTGTCCCATTGATTGGTATCATTATAATCCCAGTCAGGGCGATGTATTGGCCCTGTGATGTGGGCTGGGGCTGCCTGACCAGGGATAGTTGGTGGTTTGGCTATTTGGACTGTTTTTGTTTTGTTTTTCCAAACAGTTTTAATAGTTCGTCTTTCATTAGAAAGACTTGTAACAGCAGAGTCATGTCACCCCAGGATGGATTATAGCTGTCTATGATAGATTTCAGGGTTTTAATAACTGTTTGAGGATCAGCCCTGAAAGCTGGGGTATCCTTTTTCCAGATGACTAGGTCAGAGGCAGAGAAGGGAGTGTGGGTAAAAACATATTCTAGTTGTCCCCTATTTCTGCCTGGCACTGGCTTGCTTAAAAGGGGAGCCATAATCTGTGCCTCAGTATTCCCTTCCCTGAAATGGGTTTCAGGCTTTTCTTTCTTTCTTTTTTTATTTTTCTCAGTCAGGTCTTTGGTCCTAACAATTTCAGCCCAGCAGTACCAATAGGGTATTTGGCTGGGCTTAATGCATGTTCTAAGTGCTTTCAGGGTTTTATAATCTAAAGTACCACTATCAGGCCAGATTTGTCTACCCATGTCATCTCGCAATAAAGCCCACTTTTTGCAAATTCTTTGCGCTTCCTTTCTATTCATTCCAGTTAGGACAGGCACTTGCCTTTCGTCCCAAACCTCAAGTAATTTATCCAAGGGGGTCTCTTCCATTGCCCTCGAGCTACAACTTCCCATATTCCCTACCTGATGTGGGGATTACTTTGGTTTAGCCGGGCTCCCGCCGTCAGTTTTCAGACAAAAAAGGTCTGGAAAGGACTCCGGTTTCCCTACACACGGAGTACGGGCCCCTTTCTCGTAGGGAAACTCCGCCGTCAGTTTTAAGACCCCCCTAAAAAACGGGATCTTGGAGGACCGTCTGCCCCCTAGCAGCATGGTACGGGCCCCTTCCTACACTCCGCCGTCAGTTTTCAGATCTCCCTTAAAGGTGGGGATCTGGAAGGACCTGCTCTGCTTTGTAAGGCAAACTATTTCCAATTTTGTTTGTCAGCGGCCGGTACGGGCCCCTTTTAAATGCACAGGGCTTTACTTGTGGGATGCATTGGGACTATTTATTCTGCTTTCTATTTATTTCCCAACAACAGTTCCTTTCTCAGCCCACTTGGTTTTTCTTACGTCCTTCAGAAGGACTCACACTCTGTGATTACCCCTTGCGTTCCCAAATCCAGCCGGTCATGGCTTGTTGGAGCTAGCAGCTGGCTGGGCTGCAGCTGGCAATCACAGAGGAGGTGAGGCCCCACTGTTTCAGCAGAGAAAACCCACACTCACACACCTGGTACACTCACGCTTCCACTCCCCTCCCTAGTAAGATTATAAATTTGAAGTGGTACTCACCTGCTTTCAAGTAGCTGTTGAGCAGAAAAGCCCAATGACTCCCTTTACTACCCTTATGCCTTCCGGGCTGGGTCCGTGGATGTTTTCCCTGGACAAAGAAGGTCCATGCCGGCTGGGTTTGGATCTGCGGGCCCGGTCCGGTGGCAGGGTTGGCTGGAAAACCTTCATGGTCGCCAATTGTTGAAAGGCTGGAAAATGCCTTTCTTCTGAGGATTCAGTTTTCCTGCTGGGAGTGCTCCAATACACAGAGGCAACTACTTGGGAGCAGGTTCCTTTAATTTTCAGTAAGGCAAGAGATAGCAAGAAGTCTGCGTTCCTGGGGCTAGCCAGCTTTGTGTAATAAACTCCTGATTTTTATACCTTTTCTCCTTTTGTGTGTGAGTGCTTAAATCTTGTCAGGGGGGGTTGTCTTCATTTCCGTCAGAGGGTAAACTCTGCGGGGTGGTTTGATTGGATTATTAGTTTCATTTCTTATATTTGTTTAGTGGCAATCTCCTGTCTGCTATGTGTCTTTTGTCTATTTGTTTTGCTGATTTGGCATGGCCTTTTGTTTGTAAGGGATTTCTTTTTCTTGTTTCCCTAGCTTTCTTAATTACTTGGCTTTTGTTTAGGGGGCTTCTTTCAATACCTTTTATCAAATCTCTTTTCCTATGCAAGTTTGTTTTATGGCTGGCCTGATGTTCCCTTTGGGCTTTTTTCCTGCTTGGGTGTCACCCCTGTCCTGGTGAAGTTCCCTTTCTACACATATATACAAGCAGTGTGTCGGTTGGTTCATCAGTTTTGTGCATTCATTTCGTAGTCTCAGTTACAGTTACATTACATAATAACTCGTAGTATCGATCCAAACTTATATATCCTCCTATCACTATTAAAAAATCATTTGACTATGATTTTATTCATTCATACTTTATGAGATAACTATAATTTAGGTAGTTTATTCTATAACAAATTATATAATCATACCAAATCTATCCTAAAAAACACTATAGATATGATGTCAAATAACAAAAGAAAAAGAAAAAACAAAGATATTCCTTATTATCTAACATTCTAAATATTCTATTATTGTATTTTATCATCCAACCATTGATAGAAAAGGTCCCAAATTTTATAGAATTGTTTATCCTCTTTCTCTCTAATTTCAAATGTCAATCTACTCATCTCAGCACATTCCAATATTTTCTTAATAATTTCTTCCTGCAATGGTATTTTCTCATTTTTCCAATTTTTAGCAAATACAATCCTAGCCACTGTTAATACATTTACAATCAGATATTTCAAGTCTTTACTGTATGTATCTGGTAAGATTCCCAATAAAAAAACCTCTGGTTTCAAATCTATGTGTTTCTTTGTCATTTTTTCCAACCACATTCAGATTTTAGTCCAATATTTTCTCGCATCCTCACAAGTCCACCACATATGGTAGTATGAGCCAGGTATCTGATGACATTTCCAGCATTTTTCAGATTTATTCTTGAACATTCTTGCTATCCTTGTCGGGGGAAAGTGCCACCTGTAAAACATCTTATACAGATTTTCTTTATAAGCTGTTGACATTGTCATTTTATAATTTTGCGACCATAGTTTTTGCCATTTCTCTAAATCAATCCCATATCCAAAATTCCTCCCCCAAGCAATCATAGTTTCTTTAACTTGTTCTTCCTCTAGCTTAAATCCCAGTAAATAACCATATAGCTTTTTAATCACCTTTTCATCAGTACCTGTCAAAATCTCATCTAGATCAGTCTGTTTATCATAAAATCCCTCTGTTTTAGAATCTTCATCATACCTTGAGTGTATTTGTGAATATGAAAACCAATTCATCTTTATACCTTGTTCCTCTAGATTTTGTATCGATTTAAGTTCACCCTTTTCATCCAATAGTTCCCCATATCTAACTGTTTGTTCCTTCGTATAAATTATAGGATAGGAAAATGCTTCAATAGTCGATAACCAAACTGGAATTTTCAAATAACATTGTTTTTTAATCTTCTCCCAGTTCAACCACAAAGACTCCAGTATATAATGTCTTCTAAAGTAACCCTGTGTTTTAGTTCCCTTATACCATAAAAAAGCGTGCCAACCCAACAGCAAATCATGGCCTTCTAATGTCAACAATCTAGCTTTTCTTAGTGTTATCCATTCCTTAACCCACATCAGATTTGCAGCTTGATAGTACAACTCCCAATTAGGCAAGCCAAAACCTCCTCTGATTCTAGCATCTTGCAAGAGCTTTAGCTTTATCCTCGCTTTCTTACCTTGCCATATATACTTCAGCACAATTTTATTTAAGTCTTTAAAATAGTCTTTTCCGAGCCTAATTGGTATTGTTTAAAACAAAAATAAGATTCTGGGTAAAATATTCATCTTGATTGTTGAAATTCTCCCAATTAATGACAATTGTAAGTTTTCCCATTTCTTCAAATCTAAGGCTATCTGTTGTTTAAGTTTAATATAATTATTCTCTTTTAATGTACTACATCTTGATATCAAGTATTTCCCCTTCTTCTCTAATATTTCTATTCAACACTTCCAAAGTCAATACAAATAGCAAAGGAGATAGGGGACATCCTTGTCTTGTGCCTTTTCTTATATTAATGAAGTCTGTAAGTTCTCCCTCCATCTTTACCTTTGCCGTTTGCTCATGATAAATAGCTTCTATTGCTTGGATAAATTTTCTGGCAAAACCCATCTGTTCCAATAGTAGTAACATAAATCTCCAGTTCACATTGTCAAATGCCTTTTGAGCATCTAGGAATATCAAAGTCATTTGTTTTTCAGGATGTGCCTCATAGTATTCCAAAGTATCCAGAATCACTCTTATATTGTCTCTAATTTGTCTCTTTGGCAGAAATCCATTTTGGTCTGGATGAATGAAATTATTTAGATATTTTTTAAGTCTTTCTGCTAAAATTGAAGCAAAGATTTTATAGTCTGCATTTAATAAAGAAATAGGTCTATAGTTCTTAATTTGCAGTGGATCAGCCTCTTCTTTTGGAATAAGTGTAATATAAGTCTCTGACCATGTTTTAGGTATCATCTTCTTTGACATAGCTTCATTCATGACTTCTAACAATGGAATGCTCAACGATTCTTGTAGTGTTTTATAGAATTCTGCCGGAAGCCCATCAGGACCTGGTGCTTTCCTATTATTTTGTTTCTTAAGTGCTTCAATTAATTCCATCATTGTTATATTACTTTCTAGCATTTCTTCAGTCTCTTTAGATATCTTAGGTAGGTTAGCATTCTGTAAGTACTGTTTGACTTTTTCCTCATCAATATTCTCTTTCTTATATAGTTGTCCATAGAAGTCTCGAATAATTTCCTTTTTCTCCTTATTACCATGACAAATTTGGCCTTGGTCATCTATTAACTGCGATATTTTCCTTGACTCTTTCTCCTTTCTCAATTTATATGCTAGCCATCTACCTGGTTTATTTGCATCTTCAAAGTAATTCTGTTTAGCATTTCTAATTTTCTGTGCCAGTTCTTCTTTCTCTATTAAACCCATTTTATGTTTAGTTATGTCCAATTTCAATTTAATATCTTTTTTCTGTGGCATTTTCTGTAATTCTTTTTCAAGTCTTTTATACTCATCTTCCAAGGCTTTAGTGGCTTGCCTTTTCCTGATATTCTTTTTTCTTATGTAATCTATTATCAAGCCTCTAGCATATGCCTTCATTGTATCCCAAACATTCTGCATTGAAGTATCTTCTTTTTTATTTTCCTTAAAGAAAAAAGCCAGTTCTTTCTCAATCCATTGTATAAAATCTTTCTCCTTTAAAATAGTATTATTTAGCGTCCATCTCGACCTTTTTTTTTGTCCCTTCCATTTAATTGTCATTGGGTTATGGTCTGCCCAAGTACTTGTTTCAATATTTGTTTCTTAAATGGCTTTGATATTTTTAGATGCCCAAAAGGCATTTGATAATGTGAACTGGAGATTCATGTTTTTGTTACTGGAACAGATGGGCTTTGCTAGAAATTTTAGTCAAGCAATAGAAGCCATATATGATAAACAAACGGCAAGAGTAATGATAGAGGGAGATTTTACAGACTCTATTAATATAAGAAAAGGCACAAGACAAGGTTGCCCATTATCACCTTTGTTATTTGTATTGACTTTGGAAGTGCTGAATAGGAATATTAGAGAGGATCCAAATATAAAAGCAATGAAAATTAAAAAGGAGTAATTTAAATTGCAAGCCTTTGTGGATGATTTGGTTTTTATTTTGGAAGATCCCCTAGGAACAGCTTTAAAGCTACCGGAAAAGATAGAGATGTATGGTGAGATGGTGGGCTTGAAAATAAACAAAGATAAAACAAAGATCTTGACAAAGAATATGTTATTAAAACAAAGAGATGAACTGGCAGATTTATTGAAAATTCAAGTTACGAATAAGGTTAAATATTTGGGGATACATTTGATGTCAAGATGTACTACATTGAAAGAGAATAACTATATTAAACTTAAACAACAGATAGCATCTGATTTGAAGAAATGGGAAAATCTACAATTGTCATTGATAGGTAGAATTTCAACAATCAAGATGAATATTTTACCCAGAATTTTATATTTGTTCCAAACCATACCAATTAGGCTTGGTAAAGATTACTTTGAAGAACTAAATAAAATTGTGTTGAAGTTTATATGGCAAGGTAAGAAAGCCAGAATAAAATTAAAACTTCTACAAGATGCTAGAATTAGAGGAGGATTTGGCCTTCCGAATTGGGAGTTGTATTACCAAGCTGCAAATTGAATGTGGGTTAAAGAATGGATAACATTAAGAAAGACTAGATTGTTGACATTAGAAGGGCATGATTTATTACTGGGATGGCATGCTTTTCTGTGGTATAAGGGAACTAAATCGCAGGGCTATTTTAGAAGGCATTATATAAGGGAGTCTTTATGGTTGAATTGGGAGAAAATTAAGAGAAAATGTTATTTGAAAATCCCAGTCTGGTTATCAACTATTGAAGCTTTTTCTTATCCTATAATATATGAGAAGGAACAAACAGTTAGATATAGGGAAATATTGGATGAAAAGAGTGAACTTTAAACAATGCAAAAACTAGAAGAACAAGGCATAAAGATGAATTGGTTTTCATATGCGCAAATACATTCAAGGTATCTTATAGATTCTAAAGCGGAGGGATTTTATGATAAACTGACTGATTTAGACAGGATCTTGACAGGTACTGATGAAAAAGTGATTAAAAAATTATACAGTTATTTGTTGGAAATTTTATTAGAGGAGGAACAAGTTAAAGAAACGATGATTGTTTGGGGGAAGAATTTTGGATATGGGATTGATTTGGAGAAATGGGAAAAATTGTGGTCTCAAAATTATAAAATGACAATGTCAACAGCTTATAAAGAAAACTTGTATAAGATGTTTTACCCTGACAAGAATTGCAAGAATGTTTAAGAACAAATCTGAAAAGTGCTGGAAATGTCATCAGATACCTGGCTCATACTGCCATATGTGGTGGACTTGTGAGGACGCTAGAAAATATTGGACTAAGATTTGCATATGGTTGGAAAAAATGACAAAGACACATATAGACTTGAAACCAGAGATTTTTTTATTGGGAATCTTACCTGATATATATAATAAAAATTTGAAGTATTTGATTGTAAATATATTAACAGCGGCTAAGATTGTATTTGCTAAAAACTGGAAGAGTGAGAAAACTCCATCAGAGGAAGAAATTATTAAGAAAATATTGGATTGTGCTGAAATGAGTAAATTGACATTTGAAATCAGAGAACAAGAAGATAAACAATTTTATGAAGTTTGGGATCTTTTTTATCAATGGTTAGATAATAAAACATAATAATAGAATATTCAGATTTAGCATAAAAAATTTTTTCCCTTTTTTTTATTTTATCTTTATAAAACATTATCAAGATAGATTTGGTATGATCTTATGATTTATTGCAAAATAAACTAAGTAAACTATAGTTATTTCGTTAAAATATGAATTAACAAAATTATAGATTTTTTTAGTGATGATATTAGGTTATACAATTATTGATTGATAATATGAGCTATTATATAATATAATTATATTAGTGACTAGGAAATGGATGCACAAAAAAACCTGGTAAATCAATCGATGCACTGTTTGTAAATTTATGAAGAAGGATGATATTTTTTATGTTTTATGTGGTATGTGTTATGTCTGTGGAACTGGTTGGAGTCCCCAACCAGGTCCGCTGTTTGAGCGGGAGCACCAGCCGCTCCCATTGGTTGGCTCCGTTTGACAGTCGGCTATAAAAGCCGGCTGTCGAGCAAGCCAGCCCATTGTCGCCCGCTAGTCTGCAAGTTAGCAAGCAGGCGCGACAACCCTTTATTCTCTGCAATAAAGCCTTGTTAGTTATGCGCTCTGGTCTCATGCCTCTTCCTTACCATCGCTCTACAACACTGGCAACGAGGATGGGATGGTGAAGGCTAACCAGACGCGTTTTGTTCAAAGAGCTGTAAATCACTGAGAGTGAAGCCACGGCGCTGTAGCCGCAGCTGCCAACGCTCACAAAGAGGCGCGAAATTCAAACCGCTGTCGTTTGAGCTGTATTCACTGAAGCGAGCCGCAGGCACCATAGCCACGGCCGCCAACGCTCACCAAGAGCGCGAAATTCAAAAAGAGCTACGTAGCCCAGAGAGACAGTCACAGCCTGCGCTCTTTTAAAACACGAATTCTAAGGCGACTGAAGAAGCGAACCCTGCACTTTTCACGATGAATGCTAATCCAGCATTCCCACCATTCAAGCCCAACGAGGAAACGTGGGACTCCTACAAAAATCGTTTCAGCCATTTCCTCGATGCCATCGGGTTAGCTGATGCTGCGGAACATAGAAAGAAGTCCTATTTCCTCAGCTATTGTGGGGCTGCCGTCTTTGACACCGCTACAGCGTTAGTCGCACCACGCGCTATCAGAAGCGTCCCATGGGATGAACTACAAGAAATACTCTCCAATCACTACTCGCCAAAACCATCCCAGATAGCCAGAAGGTATGCCTTCAGAATTAGAAAACAGGCAGAGGGGGAGTCAATCAACGAGTACATGGCAGCCCTGAGGACAGCTGCCTTGCAGTGCGGTTTCAAAGACTACTTGGAAGACATGCTGTTGGATCAGATCGTCTGTGGGGTTAGAGACTTGAGACTCCAAAGACGTTTGCTGGCAAAAAAGGACTTGAATCTATCCTTAGCCATGGAGGAAGCCCTAGCTGCTGAGCTCTCTGCCCAATCAGCAGCTGAGATTCAGGGCACTCCAGTAAAGCCCAGCACTCCCACAGTCCATTCAGAAGAGGTGCTCAGCGAAGAAGACCCCACAGACTCATCAGACATTAACGGCCTTAAGCATCAGAAGCCTCCACAGGTAGGAGCGGGGCAGAGAAACAATTTCACCCCCAAACAACCTCCCATTTGCCTAACCTGCGGAGGCTCCCACTCTAGGGCATCCTGCAGGTTTAGAAACGCCATCTGCCTGAACTGCCAAAAGAAGGGTCACCTCGCTAGAGTCTGCCAAGCAGGGCGCACTTTGCCTCAAAGACCTCCACCACCTCCTAATTCCCAAAGGCAAGTGGAGGACTGCTATACCTGCTACCACGCTAACCATACTTCCCAAACCCCTGATAAAATTAAAATTTCTGTTTTCCTAGAAGGTAAACACGGGATCTGCGCTTTCAATCATCTCCTGGGAAACCCTGAAGAAGATCCAGCCCAGACTGTCAAGGAAACAGCTACAAAGATGCCACCTGACACTGCGGGACTACCAGGGCAAGAATATTCCTGTCCTCGGGAAAGGCAAGTTCCTCGTTCAATTCCAAGCCTTTAAAGGCCATTTGCCTTTAGTGGTTGTTAATGGTGCCCTCCCCAGCCTGTTGGGGCTCGATTGGTTTCCTTCCCTTGGCCTTAGTGTAACTGGGATCCATGCTGTCTCAACTTCTGACGTAAATGCATTATTTTCTGATTTTTCTGATGTATTTAGCAGCAAGCTAGGTTGCTATTCTGGCATCCCCATCTCATTTTCTGTAGACCCCAGGCAATTCCTCTCCGCCTAAAGCCACGCAGGAGTGCCTTTCGCCATCCGTCCCAAATTGGACGCAGAATTAGATAAGCTACTTAAGCAAGGGGTGTTAGAACCTACTGATTTTGCCAAATGGGAGACCCCATAGTCACCCCACTCAAGAAGGATGGCAGTTTAAGAATCTGCGCAGACTACAAAACCACACTCAACCATTATTTACAGGTCAGCGCATACCCTGTCCCTGTTATTCAGCACCTGTTACACACTTTCGAACCCGGCACCATTTTCGCCAAGCTAGATATGTCCCAGGCATACCAACAGTTCCCTGTTGATGATCAGACAGCTGAATTACAAACCATAGTCATGCATAGAGGGCATTCAAATGTAAACGCCTCCAATTCGGGGTCAGTGTGGCCCGGGTATATTCCAATCACTCATGGAAAGGATTCTCCAAGGTCTCCCAGGAGTTGTTCCTTATTTCGATGACATCTTAGTCTCAGCGACCAACCAACCTCAACTCATACAGAGGGTCAGGACAGTGCTAGAGAAGTTTAGGCAGCATGGCCTCAAACTCAAAAGGGAGAAGTGCGCCATCGCCACTAGGCAGGTGGACTTTCTGGGTTATAGGATAGACGCCTCTGGCATCCACCCAATTGAGTCCAAGGTGAAGGCCATCCATGAGGCACCCACACCAACCAACAAGACTGAACTACAAGCTTTTCTGGGGCTTCTAAACTTTTACGCCTCATTCCTTCCACACAAAGTATCTGTCGCTGAACCCTTACATAGACTGTTAGAGAAAGACTCACCCTGGCATTGGGGGCCCAAAGAAGCCCATGCTTTCAAGTCAGTCAAATCCTTACTCACATCGGAAGCAGTCTTAGTCCAGTTCGATCAACGCCTTCCCTTGGTCCTGGCTGCTGACGCATCCCCTTTGGGATTGGGGCTGTCCTAAGCCACAGACTCCCCAATGGCTCCGAGGCACCAATTGCCTTCTTTTCTAGGACCTTCTCCTCGGCAGAAAGGAACTACAGCCAAATCGATAAAGAGGCCCTGGCTGCGGTTGCTGCAGTTAAAAGTTCCACGAAAGTGGTTTGGCCACCACTTTGAACTTGTGACAGACCACAAACCTCTCCTAGGACTCTTATCTGGAGATAAGCAAACCCCGCAGGTACTTTCACCCAGAATGACCAGATGGACTTTGTTTCTGGCCGCTTACTCATTCAAGTTGGTGCATCGTCCTGGCAAGAACTTGAGCCACGCTGATGCCCTTAGTCTCTGCCCCCTGCCAGTCCCAGTCGAGAACCCAGCACCGATTCACGCCATCTTTGAGGTCAACGAACTCAAACTTCCAGTGACAGCCGAGGACATCGCGGTGCACTCAAAAAAAGACAAGATAATTGCCCAGGTTCTGGACTGGGTGGGAAGGGGGTGGCCGGAAACTCAATGTACAGTTGACTTTGTTCCTTTTAAAACCCATCAGCAGGAACTGTCGAGGCTACAGGGATGTCTATTGTGGGGCACAAGAGTAGTCATCCCAGCCACCCTTCGAGTGCCCATCCTGAAGGTGCTTCACGAGGGCCATCCGGGCATCGTAAGGATGAAGGCTCTGGCCCGCGGCTACGTTTGGTGGCCCGGCATGGATGCTCAAATCGCCAACTGGGTAAGCTCTTGCCAACCTTGCCAAGAAACCAGGGCTGCCCCACCAGCTGCCACGCCCACCAGGTGGGAAAGTGCTAGTGCCCCTTGGTTTCGCCTGCACATTGACCTGGCTGGACCGGTGCATGGCAGGACTTTCTTGGTGGTCGTGGACTCCTACTCCAAGTGGATTGATGTGGCCTTGCTTCCCACGACCACCACCCAGGCAATAGTTAAAGCCCTGACCCGTTTATTTGTCACCCATGGACTTCCAGACACGCTGGTGTCTGACAATGGCCCGCAGTTCACATCATGTGAATTCAGTATGTACGTTGCTAATTTGGGCATCAGACACGTCCTTACAGCTCCCTTTCACCCCACTAGCAACGGGATGGCGGAGAGAGCAGTTAGGTCAGCCAAGGAGGCACTCGCCAGGTTTGGCCAGGAAAACTGGCACTCTAAACTGTCTCGTTTCCTGCTCAGCCAACATACGACGCCTTGCACCACTACTAACAAATCCCCTGCCGAACTATTGATGGGGAGACGCCTTAGGACCACCCTGGACAGGTTACACCCCACTACTGCCCAGACACCCCTTTAGGGTCTGACAGTCTGGTCAGGGACTTTGCCTTGCAAGACCTGGTGTACGCCAGGAACTATGCGGGGAATCCCTTGTGGGTACCAGGTCAAGTCGTGTCAGTCACAGGTCCAAGATCCTACAGGGTCCTCCTGGAAGATGGACGCTTGTGGCGGAGACACATGGACCAACTCAGAAGGCGACAGAGAAGTGCGGCTGATACCAACCCAACCCGACCTGCCAGTGCCAACGTCTCCTACTGGTGCCAGACGGAAACTCCCTGCAGAACCCGGTCTTCCCGACAATCAGGAGGGTTTGCTGGAGAACCCGAGTTTCGGCTAGAATCACCGACCCAGCGGCCGAGCGATCCAGTTTGCCCACCGGACCTCGAGACTCGCCCAGGTCAGCCCGAGCAGAGGATTCGCCGACTTCGCAGAACACTACGCCAGGGCAAGCCCATGCCCCAACAACCGTCGAGGCATGTCCCGAGGGCCTGGACTTGTCACCAGCCAACAGTTCACCCGAGCTGCGACGTTCTGGTTGCCAGCACAGACAACCCACTTACCTACAGGACTACGCATGTTCCCAGCTGGGGGAAAGGAGTGTTATGTCTGTGGAACTGGTTGGAGTCCCCAACCAGGTCCGCTGTTTGAGCGGGAGCACCAGCCGCTCCCATTGGTTGGCTCCGTTTGACAGTCGGCTATAAAAGCCGGCTGTCGAGCAGAGCCAGCCCATTGTCGCCCGCTAGTCTGCAAGTTAGCAAGCAGACACGACAACCCTTTATTCTCTGCAATAAAGCCTTGTTAGTTGTACGCTCTGGTCTCATGCCTCTTCCTTACCATCGCTCTACAACAGTATGTCTATGTTGTTTTGTTGTTAAAATAAAAATTTAAGTTTGCTTGTTTGTTATTTGTTTCTTGAACACTAGATATTAATTCTGTTGAGATCCAAATCATATCTAATCTGGACCATGATAAATGTCTATTTGAATAGAAAGTGTATTGTTTGGTTTTAGCATTTCTTTCTCTCCATATATCTTTTAAAGTTAATTCATCTGTCATTTTAAAAAAGGATTTAGGGAGAATCTTTGTATTTTGCTTTGTTGTTGCTGCTATATAGTCCAGTTTATTGTCCACAATTCTATTAAAGTCTCCCATCATAATTATATTAGCATAGTCCAGTCCAGTTATTTTCATGTGTAGTTTTTTATAGAATTCTTCTTGTTTATCATTCGGAGCATAAATTGTAATCAAGAGTATTTTTATATTATTATCCATTATTTCCACCATTAATACTCTTCCATCTTCATCAGTGTAAATCAGTTTTGCTGGGGTAGCCTCTTTAATATATAAAACCACTCCGCTTTTCTTACATTGAGTCAAAGAAGTAAATATTTTCCCTAATTTTGGCTGTACTAACAATCATGTTGTTTTTTAATGTGTACTTCTTGTAAACAACTTTAATATCCCTAATTAATGAAAAATCTTCCTTCTCTTAGCAGCTGAATTAAGTCCATTTATATTCATTGTAATCAGTTTTTTCTTTTCCATGATTATATTTTGTATTTAGATTTGGCAGCTCTTGTAGCTCTTGGTTCACATTGTTCTTTGATATCCACCTGTCCACCTACTGCGCCTTCTTCTTTTTCAGTCCCCATTTGTTCTTCTTGGAATTCAATTAATGAGACCTCTTTTTCTGCCTCTTCCTCTCTCCTTCCGAAAAATTCTACGTAGAAAAGTTCTGCTTTCTCAATTGAATCAATTCTGCGTCTCTGTTCTTGCCATGTAAACATTAGTCCTTCTGGGATCAGCCATCTATAATTCACCTCCTTTTTCAATAGCACTTTGGTCAAGAATCGATATTCTCTTCTCATCTCTCTTACTCTTCTGTGTATTTGTTTTAAAACCACGATTTCTTTGCCTTTATATTTCAATGTCTTCTCTCTTACCGCTTGTAATATTTGTGTTTTGTTGGATTTTTTGATAAATCTGATGTGAACTTCTCTTGGTAAATTATTTCTCATCGCATATCTTGTAAAAACTCGGTATATCTCATCTACTCCATCCATCATCTTTTCCTCTGTTATTTCCAAAACATCAGCCAGAATTTCTATCATTATCGCAGCCAAATTTTGTCCCTTTTCTTCCTCTATGTTTTGAAATCTGAGATAGAATTCTGACCTCTCCATCTCCCACTTCAGCATCCCACTTTGATCTTGTTCAACCACTGTTAGTCTGCTATCAATATTTCCAATCTTCTCCTCTCTTTGTTTACCTTCCTCTTCGATTTTTTTGAAATCTCTCATCATACTTCACCATCATTTGTTGAATATTTTCCACTTTTTCATCAGTCTTCCCTGTTCTTTGAGGTTTGGCTTTGAAGCTTGTGGAGAAGAGAGTCATAATAAGAGCCTTGGACAATTAAACAAAGTGCAGCGTTTTGTTTTGTTTTTATCTTCTTTTAGTTCCGCTACCCCTCCTTACTGGCTTTACTGTAAATTTTTATTTTAGCAATATTTTTATTTTTGCTTTTTATTTTAAAGGGAAAGCCTCAGAATTTCTCGTCTTTTTTATTCCCTTTTCCACTGGGATTTTTGCTTTTTCTATCTATGCCCTTGGATTATTTTGGGTTTTTTTTATTGAGATTTTCTAACTGGATTAAGGTGTGAAGAACCTGAAGAAAATTTTATTTTGCTCTGTTCTTTTTTTTATTATTATAATTGGGCTTTTTCCTTCTTTTTATTTTTATTCTTTATTCTGGATTATTTTATAATTGGATTAGGGTCCAGAAGAACCCGAAGAATCTTTTCTTTTTTTTTCTTTTACCATTGGACTTTTCACTATTGGGCGTTTCCATTTTGGATTATAATTGGCTACCTTACTAATTGGATTAAAGTTTGAAAGAATTTGAAGGTCTTGAATCATTTAAAATGAGTAGGAAACTCATACCCTCTGGCGCCTCTACCTCTACTTCTGCCTCCCCACCACCTGGAGGACAACGTTTAATTCAGGCAATGTTAAAGCAAGACAAAGAACAAGAAAAAGGAACTTTACAGATGATTATGCAAGGAATCCAAGATCTTAAGACAAAATCAGATACCATTGAACAAAGGATTCAATTGTTTTAACAACAGGTTCTGTTGGCTTGACTTAATTTGTGAGTGTGGCTTGGTGGTCATGTGACTGGGCAGGTGTGGCTTGCTGGCTGGGTATGGTTTGGTGGTCAGGTGACTGGGTGAGTGTGGTTTGATTGTCTCGTGACTGGGTGGGCGTGGCTTGGTGATCATGTGACTGGGTGGGCATGGCCAGGTGGCAATGTGACTGGCAAACCAAATACCAGTGGTCCTCATTTAATGGCCGGTTGCTTAATAAGTATTCTAATTTATGACCCACCTCCCCAGAGCTACTTCATCTGTTTATGGAGTTTTGACAGCCATGCGCTCTTTCTCTTTCTCTCTCTCTCTTCCTCTCTCTCTTTCCCTCTCTCTTTCTTCCTCACTCTCTTTTTCTTTTTTCTCTCTCTCTCTCTCTTCCTGTCTCTCTCTCCCTCCCTCCCTCTCTCTTTTTCTTTCTCTCATTCTTCCTCTTTCTCTTTCCCTCTCTTTCCCCCTCTTTCCCCCTCTCCCTCTTTCTCTTTCTCACTTTCTCTCCCTCTCTCTTCCCTCTCTCTTTCTCCTCCCCCTCTCTTCCCCCCTCTCTCCCTCTCTTTCTCTCTCCCCCCCTCTCTTTCTCTTTTTTCTCTTTCTCTGTCTCTCCCTCTTACTCTTTCTCTTTCCCTCCCTCTCTCTTTCTTTTTCTCTCTCCCCTACTCTCCCTCTGCCAGCTCGCATCTTGTCCCCTGCTCGGATTCTCCATAGCTGCTGGGGCTCGCAACTGCTGGGGAGCAGTGGAGGAGGCAAGCAGGAAGCATGAGTCTTACGCCACCCGCATTGCCCCTCTGCCAGCCGCCCCTCAAGCTGAGTGTTTTAGCTGAGTATGGGCCGCCGCTGTGCAAGCTCCATGGGCTGGAAGATCTGCTCTAGCAAGGCTTCACTCACATCCTTTTCTCAGTGGCGGCCCCCATTCAGCCAAAGCATGCAGGCCAGCAGGTGGCAGAGGGAAGGGGCGGCAGGCAAGGGGTGAGGCAGGCAGCATAGAGTTGTGCTCCCTGATCACCCTTCTCATCCCTGCCCCCAGCAGCTGTGGAGAATCTAGGGGGAACCCAAGCGGTGATGGGTCAGCCCTGGCTTACCTTCATCCCGGCTAACAGGAAGCCAGGCAAGTAAGAGGAAGCTTGCTAGCCATGAGTGTCTCATGGACCCATGGCATTGATAGCTAAGCACCAGACAAGTGGGGTCGGGTGGGAAGCTTGCTAGGACGTGAGTGCCGCATTGAGCCATGGCTCTGGTGACCAAGCAAGCCAGGCAAGTGGGGTGGGGTGAGAAGCTTGCTAGGACGTGAGAGCTAAGGGCAGTGGCAGCATGGCAGTGGCGGCCTAAGCCAGCACGGGAGTCATGACTTAACCAAGGCTTGTGGCGGCAAGGATGAGGGTGGCGGTGGTGGTATGGCAGTGGTGGCCTAGGCCAGCTGGAGCTGGCAGCAGCAGCGGCATGTAGGTGACTGGGGCTTGCAGAGCTTCACTCACCTGGGAAGATTAGATGGTGGAAGGCAGGTAACGATGGCTGCCTGGCTGGCTGCTGCTGCTGCTGGAAGCAATGGTAGTAGGTGGGAAAATGTGGGAAGTGATGTAGCATACATGTGCTATAAGGAGTGACTCGGCAGGGCGGGTGGGGAGAATGCCGTCAATGATAGTCATGCATGTGCTCAATGTCGTGTGTGCAATAAGCACTGACTGGGCAGGGAACGGAGGAGTGGGCGGATCCAGGGGCCCGTTTTTCCAGTTCTCCAAACTACCAGGAATCGTAACAACCTGTTCTACTGAACCGGTGAAAACCAGTAGAATCCCACACCTGCTGCCCCACCCACCAAGGGGCTGCCTGGTTGAGGCTGCTGCTGCTGTGCTTGCTCTCCTTGGCCAGGTTGCTCATGGTGTGTGCAAGAGGGCAAAGCATGTGGGTCAGAAGGAGCCCCACTCCTCCATGAGAGGAGACCCAGCTTTGTAACCAATGCATCCTCAGCAATAGGATGGGGGAACTACTAGGAGACATCAGGAAGAGGGGACAAGGAGAATGCTGCTGATGGCCAAGTGCTAGGGCAGGACTTTCCTCAGACCTCCATCTCATAATTTCCTTCCTTTCTCCCTCCCTCCTTCCCTTTTCTTCATTTTCCTTCCTTCTTCCTTCTCCTTCCTTCCTTCCCCTCTTTCCTTCTTTTCCCTTCATTGCCCCTTTCCCTTCCCTTCCCTTCTTTTTTCTTTATCTTTCCTTTTTTCTTCTCCTTTCCTGTCCCTTCTTGATGCTCAAATGCAAAAGGAAAACTTTCTCTTTTTTTATAGAAAAGTTTTTTATTATATACAATAAATCCATTCCATTGTAATCCTGTGTCAATTAGGTACATATTTCATGTGCTTACAATAAATTGTGCATGTGCATGCATGTGCTTATCAATACAACAATATAACAATAATCACGTTCTCATATAAGTAATATCCAATGTATGTATCTATTTCACCAGCTTCTCTTATTCCTTTATATATACATCTAATCCATTTTAATTTGTTTTATTTTCTAACCATTGATAAAACATGTCCCATACCATGTAATATTCATATTCTTCTTTTTTCTTTAATTTCCAATGGTAATCTTTTAGTTTAGTTTAGTTTAGTTTATTGTCATTGTACCTCATACAATGAAATCAAACACCATCTTTAGTGCACATCATGACCATGAAAATAAACACAAACACACATCCTTCACCCTCCACACATTGAACCGAAAACCCCCGACACCGCACCAGTATTGCACTAAATAGCAGAATTCAAAAGAACTACTTCCCTGGGATAGAAGCTGTTTTTCAGCCAATTTGTTTTTGCTTTTATTATTCTGTACCATCTGCCAGATGGTAATAGTTCAAAAAAGGGGTGCCAGGATGAGATGGATCTTTGAGAATGTTTTGAACTTTCTTAAGGCAGCGGGAGCTATAAAGCTCTCCCAAAGAGGGAAGAGGCCAACCAATAATCTTCTGGGCAATGACGTTAACCCCCTGGAGTGCTTTTCTATCTGCCACTGTGCAATTGGCAAACCATACAGAGGTACAGTAAGTTGAAATACTCTCCATGGGGCAGCGGTAGAAGGTCACCAACAGTTTTACATTCAGGTGTTGTTTTCTGCGAAGTCTCAGGTAGTATAATCTCTGCTGGGCCCTTTTGACCAGGGCTGCAATGTGAGCACTCTAGGTCAGGTCCTCTTTTATGGTAACACCCAGAAACTTAAAACTGGCCACTTACTCCACTTGGTCTCCATTGATAAGCAGGGCTGGATATCTGATCTGTTCCTTCTATAGTCCACTATAAGCTCCTTGGTCTTATTGATGTTGAGGACCAAGTTGTCTCCACACCACGTAAGCAACCGGTCCACCTCATCTCGATAGACAGACTCAACTCCCCCAGAGATGAATCCCACCACTGTTGTATCAAATTTAGCAATAGTATTACTAGCGTGAGTGGGAATGCAGTCATGCACATAAAGAGTATAGAGTAAGGGACTCAACATGCAACCTTGTGGTGTACCAGTGTTAATAATAAGGGCTGAAGAGGCATGATTACCTAATCTGACCCTCTGTGAGCAGCCAGACAGGAAATCCATAATCCAAAGGCAGTATTCATTTCTGCACATTCAAATATTTTTTCGATTACTTTTCCCTCTATCGGTATTGTTATGTATTAGCATACTTATGTGGCAGGGGGAATTTTGAAGAGCCATCACTGGCCACAGCAGCGAGCAGCCCAACTATAACAAGCGGTGCCACGGTTTCTTCAGGTTCAGTCCTATACAGAAGTAAACATTGGAATCACACTGGTGTCCTGAGTCTCATTTCCCGCAGATTTCTTCCATTAACCATAGTCAACCGGAATTGACCCAGCCTATTGGGACTCGAATGGTTTGCGCCATTAGGAATCGAGGTCACAGGCATAAACAGCATAACTGAAACAGAGTAGGAAGATGATCTGATGGAGGAATTCCGAGACGTATTCGAAGGAGAACTTGGCAAGTACCAGGGGTCCCCAATTTCCTTTAGTCTAAATCCAAATATAGCCCCCATAAGACTAAAAGCGAGGTGGCTTCCTTTTGCACTAAAACCAAAATTCGATGAGCAATTGGATAAACTCATCACACAAGGGGTTTAGAACCAATTGACCACGCTAAATGGGAAACCCTAATTGTTACACCAATTAAACTGGACGGGTCAGTGTGCATCTGCGTGGACTACAAAACAACCCTTAACCACGTGCTTCAACAAAGCGCATACCCAGTTCCAGTGGTGTAGCATCTATTATATTCCCGGGGGTGGGGGGAATCTTCGCGAAACTAGACCTCGCACAGGCGTACCAACAGTTGCCTGTTGACCCTGAAACAGTGGAAGCCCAGACAATTGTGATGCACACGGGGGCATTCAAATGCAACAGACTACAAGTTGGTGTCAGCATCGCCCCAGTGGTGTTCCAAAGCTTAATGGAGTGCCTATTGCAAGGGATAAAAGGGGTGGTACCATACTTTGATGATGTCCTGGTATCTGCCAGGAACAAAGAACAATTACGTGACTGCCTAAGGGAAGTCCTAGGCAAATTCAAGGAGGTGGGACTAAAAGTAAAAAAGAAGTGCCAATTAGCCACCAGCAAAGTTGAATTCCTAGGATACCTTATAGACAGCGAAGGAATCCACCCCACTGAACATAAAGTCAGAGCAACCAAGGAAGCCCCAGACCCACAAATAAAACCAATCTACAAGCTTTCTTAGGACTCATTAACTTTTATAATATATTTCTACCACAGAATGCAACCATTGCAGAACCACTAAACAGGTTGCTTGACAAGAAAGCAACCTGGTCCTGGGGGCAACGAGAGGAAACGGCATTCCAAAAAACTTGATCACATCAGATCGCGTACTAATACAATACAGTGAGACACTTCCAATAACACTAACCTGTGATGCATCACTTTTCAGCGTCGGTGCTGTACTCGGCCACATACTACCTGATGGAAAAGAAGCACCCATAGACTTCTATTCAAAGACTCTGTCAAAGCTGGAGTGGAACTACAGTCAACTAGACAAAGAGGCATTGGCCGCTGTCACCGGAATAAAATGCTTCAACTAATATATCTATCTATGGGAGAACCTTCACACTAATCACAGACCAAAGCCACTGCTGAGCATAATCGCAGGAAACAAAACTACACCCAATATATTTCACCATGAATGACAAGGTAGTTGGAATTCCTGGCTGCCTATAACTAGAAATTGTCCTACTGACCCGGAAAAGACATAAATCATGCTGACGCTCTTAGCCGTTGCCCTCTACCTAATATAGAAGATGATCCAGCACCAACCACATTGACACTACAAATAGAGACATTAGAAAACCTACCTGTGACGGCAGCAGACATTGCTAGGGAAACAGCTAGGGACAAAACCCTGGTGCGGATTTTAAATTGGGTAGGAAAAGGATGGCCAGAAACTGAGAGCAACAAGACCGCCAAACCGTTCCAGAATAGGCAAACAGAACTCTCAATGCTAAAGGGGTGCGTACTATGGGGGCATCAGTGGTCATACTGGATGTTTTGAGGAAATGCATACTTGAATTGTTACATGAGGGACACCCGGGTATTGTAAAAATGAAATCCCTGGCAACAAGTTATGTATGGTGCATACCAGCAAAAGTGACCCAGATAACTGGACCCTGTTCATACAGGGTAGACACCGAGGATGGGAGGAGCTGGAGGAGACACATAGACCAGCTCAGAGCTAGAGCCATGAAGGGAAACCTAAACAGACCCACGGAAGAGGGGGGAGACTCTTCAAGCAAACAACAAACACAGGGAAGAGGGGCGAGACCCCTCAAGCAAACAAAACACAACTAGAGAAGGGGGGGATCCCTCAAACAGACAAAACACAAGTAGAAAAGGAGGGGGAGACCCTCCACGAACAAGAGAAATAACAGAACAAACCCTGACAACTATGCAACAACCACTACTAACACTAGCCCCGGTCTGGAAATGCAAACATGTACCTGAGGCCAGGGAAGAAGGCAGGCTGGGGAGACAGGAACAGGTTCAGAAGGATAGTGGGAAAGCAGTCCCTGGTGGGAGTGGCTGGGCCAACTCAACCAGCCAGGAAATTCCTGGCAGGAGCGGCATGGCCGACTCAACCTTCCAGGAGCTTCCAAGAAGACGGATGGCAGGAACAACAGATCTGTCCGAACAGCCCAGAGGCCAACCCGTGACTGAGTTGCACAGGTCCAGTCAGACCCATAAAACCCCGCCTACCTACGTGATTACGTACGGTAGGCGAGGCTCAGATTGGTTGGGGGAGGGGTGTTATGTATTAGCGGGGAGGAGTGGGGAGGTGTGTTATGTATTAGCATACTTATCTGCAATTGGTCAGTCCGTGGCGGTGGGAATTTTGAAGAGCCGTCAGTAGCCACAGCGCGATCAGCCCAACTATAACAAGGGCTGCCACGGTTTTTGGGGGCTCAGTCCTATACAGAAATAAACAGATTGGAATCATGCTGGTGTCCTGAGTCTCACTTCCCGTGACTTAACAGGTATCTTGTCACTTTTCCAATTCTGAGCAAATACAATTCTAGCTGCTATTAATATGTGTATAATTATGTTTTTTCTTTACTGTAACCTTCAGGTACCATTCCTAATAAAAATATTTCAGGTTTCAAATCTATATGTTGTTTAGTCATTTTTCCAACCATGTGTCCAATATGTTTTAGCTTCTATGCAAGATCACCACATATGGTGATATGTTCCTGGTGTTTGGTGACACTTCCAGCATTTGGTTGATTTATCTTTAAACATATTTGCTAGTGCTAAGTGCCATCTATAAAACAACTTGTACAAGTTTTCTTTATATGTTGTCGATATTGTTAATTTATAATTTCTGTCCCATAGCTTCTGCCATTTATCTAGTTCTATAGCATATGCAAATTGTTTTGCCCATACTATCATTGTTTCCTTAACTGGTTCCTCTTCCAACTTAACACCTAATAAATAATAGTATAGTCTTTTAATCAACTTATCTTCTGTTCCTGTTAGTATTTTATCCAATTCTGTCAACTCTTTGTTAATCCCTCCATCTTTAATATCTTTTTCATACCTTGATTGTATTTGCATATATGAATACCAATGTATCTCCTATCCTTGTTCAATTTCTTGGGAAACTTTTGGGAAAGGGAAACTTACTCGATGCCACCTTGCTGTGATCAAATGTCAGTTTTACTAATAGTTTGTGGCCACTTAAAAGACTGAGAACAAACCAGGCTCAGTTTATCCAGTGTTTGCATTTAGTGGGGCATCCACAGATAACAGGAGAGCTGTGGCTGTACTATGATAGTTGATCAAAGCTCCTGTTTTTATGTGCTTTCTCCTTTGAACTGGGACATCTCCAAATTGCCTCTCCCTTCCTCCCTCTCTCTCTTCTTTCTGTCCTTTCCTGCCCTCCTTCCTTCTCTGCTTTCTTTTCTTTTTTTAAAGCTGCCAGTGCCTCTGGACAGAGGCTTCCCATTTTGACCCCACCCCCCCATCATTGCCTCTGCACCTGATGGGCATTTGTGTGGCTCTTAACTCTCCCAGCCTTGTGCACATGTTTGTATGTGTGCATGCACGTGTGGGGTTCTCCCCCCTTGCAGCCCCGCACTGTGACATTGGGGAGTTAAAAATGGGAGAAGAGAAGCTGGGATGAGCGCTTCTTGAAGCCTTCCACAGGGCTGGAGGTGGCAAGCATGTGTGTGGGGTCCAGCATCCCTGGGTGAAAGGGAAGCACTCAGAATGCAGTCCCCAAGGACACCGGTCCCCATGTGTGCTTATCACCTGTGCTCATGTCCAGGGGGTGGGGCTGAGGAGGCCGCATGTATCTATGGCTGGCCTCACTCCAGCTTGGATGGACGCCACCAGGTTGTAGATCAGCCCCTGGTTGGCCTGGGCTGGGATGAGGCACTGTGGGCTGGTCCTTCGCTGTTTCCAGGATGGCCCAATGATCTAACTATCTCATGGGCCAGATCCAGCCCATGTGCCTTGATTTTTGACACCCCTGCTCTACTTGTTAACTATCTACTTAGTCAAAATGCAGAATGTTCCCGTTAAATATGCATGACACTACATTTACACGAGTTACATCATATGCAAAGCAGAGCCTGAAGTCAGACTCCACTTATTGGTTGTAGCTGCTGGTGGGAAGATTGAGTTCCCATCAGTGGCTAAAGTGTCGGACAGTGCCAGCTGTAAAAAGCCCGTGCTGCCTGTGTTTCTTTGCTTTTGTTTCCAGTTTCTAAATAGTTTCTCACACTCCTGAGTCCTGCTCCTTCCTCATCCACACTCATTTAACACGGCGACGAAGGTGGGATTTTGAGGAAGACGAAGGATCTCTTGGGGCACCCTGGCCATTTTCCAGCTGAATTGTGAACTTGACCATTCAGACCAACAGCGAACCAACATGGCTCACCGACCCCTATCAATCCCATTTGAGCTAACCAAAGAGAAGCGGTTCTCATACATGGAAAGATTCAACCTAAATCTGGAGGTGAATGGGATGCAGACAGCATCTGATGCAAAGAAGAAAGCTTACTTTTTAACCTATTGTGATTCGGAACTCTATGAACTAACCAAAGCTCTCATTGCAGATGAGCTGGCGAACAGCTCCTGAGATGAACTGCAACAAGCATTGAAGGGGCATTTCGACCCTATCCCATCATATCTGGCAAACCGGAACGACTTCTACATCTGGAGCCAAAAGGAGGGGGAAAGCAAAGGTGATTTTGTGGCCGCGCTGAGGAAACTATCAAAGAACTACAAGTTCTAAAACACTGAAGAAATATCCAAGATTGGCTAGTCTTTGGCCTAAAGGATTTAACCCTGCAGAAGAAATTGTTTGCAAGGGAGGATGTCCCATTCAAGGAGGCTCTGGAAGAAGTGAAGGCCGCAGAAGCCTCCAAATGTTGGGCAGCCTGAGTCAAGGACAGCAGCAAGGTTCATGCCACCCATGCCGTGAAGGGGGCACTGCGTAGTTCATCCTGCTCCGAAAACAGCGACAGTGAGAAGGAAGATGTCCACCAGGTAAAACCCAGCAAACCCAGAACCGCCAAGTGGATCAAGCCTTGCAGAAGCTGCAGAGGGAACCATCCCCAGTCGATCTGCCATTTTAAGGAAGTGATCTGCAGGGAAATGTGGGAATTCTGTCACCCACCCATAGCTGTACCTATGGACTATGGTGGAACAGAGTTCAGAGGATCAGTATGATGCAGCTACAAGTTCACTATTCTTTTTATGTTCAAGAAACAGAAACTCCACAAAATCAACCATAAAAACACTGTATGACCTTATCCTCAAGTACTGAAGATATTATAAATTATATTGGGTAAAAATATATTTTATTGTAAAAGTACAGTATATAAGTCATTACATAAAATATATTAGAAATTATACATTATTATAAATTAAGTTAATTTCCAAGCTTACGTACTTCTCAGTAAATTTGAGTTGAAGAGGTGTTTTTGTGTGTGTGTGTGTGTGTGTGTGTTGTGTGTGTATGAGTGAGTGTGATTTTTTTTGAAGGAGAATGAGATTCTTAATGCTTTTGTACTACACTTTCCATTTACAACATCTATTTCCATGAAGTGGAGGATGGTACTTCTGAAGGCTTTTAGCTACTTAGAGCCACCTAGGAAAATTTTGAGTTCAATCTCCAGAGTGAAGACGTTTGCTTGTTGTTGGCTACCTCTAGTGTTTCTATTTGTTAGAGCCAGTTCTGTTTCTGTTTGTTTTTGTCTACTGTGGGTTGGTCATCTCCAGAGTTGGTCAATGTGCCTTCTCCAGATCTTACCGTCTTCTACTAGGTAACATCGGGGACCTGTAATTTTGGCCAGTACCCATATAGTACCACCCATATAGTTGTGGGCATATAGTAGAGTGCCCACACTGAATGACCAGCATTTGCTGGTCAAATCCATGGATGCTTCAGCATTATAGTTTTAGGTGTAGCCAGTCCAATCTTATTTTCCAGCCCATTAATAGCTCTTCCAGACTCCTATGTGTGGTGGCACTAGGGGTGATATGTTGAACTAGCAATAGCTTATCGATTTAATCCTGCCAGTCCCCTGGGCCTATTCAGGCCAGTGTTTCTTTGGTCGATCTCATCATTCTCTCAGATTGATCATTACTGGCCGGGTGCCCTGGGGCCAATAGAGCACGGCAGATTCCTTGTTCCACTAAGAAAATCTCAAATTGATTTGCCGTGAACCGGGGACCATTGTTTGACACTAGGCTATCAGGAAGGCCATGTGTGGAAAAGAGTTTCTATTGTGGTCATGATAATTACTTCGAGCCACTTCAAAGAATCATCTACCACTATGAGGAATGTTTGGCCTCATGGTTTCTTTTTCTATTTGGGGAAGGGGTCTTTCTTCACTGCTTTAGTACTATCTGGCGCTGTCCTTTTGGGATATACTTCCAAGACGCAGGATGCAAGCTTGGCACTGATTTTTTTTTTTACTGCCTTTCTGGGGGGCATGTGACCTTTCCTTAAATCTGGATGATTTCCTTATGATATCTTGTAAGATGAGTGAGACCAGCTGGTATCTTTAAGTGGTGCAAATGGATCTAAGATTTGTTTTTCCTGGGTGTGCTTTTTCTGGAGAGCTTAAATGACCTCTCTGCTGGAGGGTTTCACTTTATGAGCAAGAGTTGGCTGTTTGATAGTTATCACTGCATTTTAATTATTTTAATTCCTCAAGGTGTTCTGGCACCCTGCCTGATTTGTAACTCCAGCTTGCAGGTATTTTTAATCTAATGATTGGTATTTAGGGCAGCTTTTTGCAAGCAAAGAAGCTTTTTGTGTTTTTGTACAGGTAATCCTTGACTTACAACAGTTCATTTAGTGACCATTCAAAGTTACAATGGCACTGAAAAAAATGAGTTATGACCATTTTTAACACTTACGACCTTTGCAGCATCCCCACTGTTATGAGAGGCCAGGTGAGGAGAAGTGCTACATGACATGAGTGATGTCGAGTTGGCCATGTTCACCCAGTCACATGACCACCAACCACACCCACCAACTAAGCCACGCCCACAGAACCGATTGTTAAAAAAACTGAATCCCACCCCTGGTGGAATCTAATATATTTTTCCACCTTCATTTATTTTTCACATCATAGTCTGCTTATTACCAGCACTTTATGGTTTATTCTGAAAAGATTTGGGGCACTTAATGGTGAAACTTTCAAATGCAGAGATAATGTAAAGGAACAAGTAACAGACTTGTGAGAATAAAATATGTGCTTCCAACCAGTGTCAGGCTAGAGGGTATTAGATTTAACACCCCCCTCAAAATTATTTAATTTATAGGATAAGGGAGGTAGGACAGATAAAAGGGACTCATGTTCTGCACACTTTTATTAATAATGGATTAATGATACAAATGCACATTATTTGTAAAAAAAGATGCTATGTCTGGTCAAGCTTTCAGCCCTAAACTACTTTAATTTATTAATAATCTTATTATATGGTTCTACCATTTGACTCCCAGAAACTCTGGGCAGTTTACAAATAATTTTGTATCATTTAAATCATTTAAAAAGAAGTAATATTCAAAAAATACAAAACGAGGATAAAAAATGCAGGTAAAAAAATCTGGATGGGAACACAGAGAAAGAAAGAGTATGACTCATCCTCACCAAAGGCTACCACGTGTCTTCAAAGCCCTTCGCAAAACCAATAGAATTGAAACTATTCAAATATCTTATGGACAAGGCCTAGATATTTCTGTGATCAAGTTTTCTTTTATATGCCTCTTGTATTGCAAAATATTCTCCAGAACACATTGATTGTCCAATTTATGTAAGTAGTTTTTAGCTCAGATGCACCTTTATTTATTTATATCCCACCTTCATTATTTTTACAGATAACTCCAAGGCTGTGACATATCCAACACATCTTTTTCCTCCTATTTTCCCCACAACAACAACCCAGTGACGTGGGTTGACGTCTGAGAGAGAGTAACTGGCCCAAAGACATTCTGCTGACTTTCATAGCTAAGGTGGGGTTTGAACTCACAATCTCCTAGTTTCTAGCCTGGTGTCTTAAGCACTAGATCACTCATTGATTTAAATCAAAACAAAATAAAATTAAAATATTTAAAGAAAAATTAAATTAAAATATTTAAAATTAAAATTTTAATTTAAACACTTTTCAAAAGTTCTTAAGATGTAGTGGCATCAATGAAACAAACACGTATTTATATAGGAAAAATCAATTTAGCTACAGTACC